>NC_056733.1:1582367988-1582672988 GCF_019279795.1 Protopterus annectens | reverse complement strand
TTAAAAGCATTTTGTATCTTTACAAATCTTTATCTGTTTAAAAACTTTAATTTGTGACTTTCTCTAGTGCTTACTGTCTGTAGGCTATTGTTTTTGTCCCCACCCCCCTCTCCCAGTTGGTGTCTTGCTTTGCAAGACTTATACTTCGTGGCTTTGCAGTTGCCCGCCCCTACTGTAAATCTGATCTGTGACACTCCTCCCAGTCTAGTGTCATTAGCTCATTCGACCTAATACAGAGAGAACATTGGATAAGGCCTTCTGTTTCTCCTTTTTCCCTTTCAAAAAAAAAAAAAAAAAAACATTTTTTTTGCCTGAATCTCCTTGTGTTCTGACTGTGCTTCTCAAACATTTTGGAAATATAGAGTATATTTCAGAGCATTTATTATAGCTGTAATTGCCTTAATATTGCTACAACTCAAGTGCTCTAGGTTGCACTGCATCTGAAGTGTTTATGTGTTTTAGCTGCTTTTCTGTATATATAGACTTCTCTGTTTCTTTAACTAAGCTCTGCAAAGTTGTTTTATTGCATTCCTGCCTGTGTTTCTGAGTTTTTTGCACTTTTAGAGTTTGTTTTTGCTTAGTTTAACTGGTAGGCTACACACTCAAATGCGCTAGCCGAATTAAAGCATTTACTGTGTTTCTGTACCTAATTTCTGCTACTTTGTAAAAAAAAAGAAAAAAGAAAAAAACAAAAACATATCCTTGTTTCCCGCCTTTACTGAACTAGAATAGTCCAGTCTTCAGGTATTGCTGATCTCTGGCCTGTGTCATAGTTCCTGTGTTGCCCATATCCTTATTTGGATAGGAGGAAGCTTCTTTGTTCACCAGTGAGAGTGGGGAGCTCTGAGCAGCCTATCTGTCCCTTGAGGAGTGGTTCCAGCCCAGTGACTTGTAGCTTAATGGCCATTTTGGGCCATTTCCTATCTCTTTCTAACCCCCTGCTTTAAAGCCATCTTTAGCATGCTTTTGCGCTTGTAATTCAAAGCTTGTCCTGTTTGTTGCATTTATCTGTTGAGGCTACACACTCAAGTGCACTAGCCTGTGTTACATATTTATTGCATTTTCCTGCTGTTTGCTGCAAAAAAGAAAAAAAAAATTATCCTTGTTTCCCGTCTTTCCTTACCTAGAGTAGTCCAAATACAGTCTTTGCTGTATTCTGGACTTTTGGAAAGTTCCTGTGTTGCCCATTTCCTTTCTTGGATAAAGGGAGACTTCTTTGTTCACCAGTGGCAGTGGGGAGCTTAGAGCAGCCTATCTATCCCTGGAGGAGTGTTCCCAGCACAAGAATCTGGTAGTTTATTGGCTGTTTTGGGCCAATTTCTAGCTCTTTCAAGTCCCCCTGTATAAAACCCGCTTTGGCGCGGTTTTTGCACTTGTTACTACTCAGCCAAGCTCCTCTTGGTCCTGCAGAGTGGTGCTAGCAGCAAAGAGGCTAAAAGAGTTACTGCTAACCTGATAAAAGTGTTTTTTTTTCCTGCTACTACCTGGGCGACTGTCCAATCTATCTAAACTGCAAGTATTTCTGCTTCTTGAACTGTTTTAAACTGTTTAAAGTTGTTTTTGCACCTGCACTTTTAAAGTTTGTCCTGTTTGCTGCATTTACCTGTTGAGGCTACAGACTCAAGTGCGCTAGGCTGTGTTACATATTTATTGCATTTTCCTGCTGTTTGTTGCAAAAGAGAAAAAAACAAAAAAATTATCCTTGTTTCCCATTTTTCCTGACCTAGAGTAGTCCAAATACAGGCTTTGCTGTATTCTGGACTTTTGGAAAGTTCCTGTGTTGCCCATTTCCTTTATTGGATAAAGGGAGGCTTCTTTGTTCACCAGTGGCAGTGGGGAGATTAGAGCAGCCTATCTATCCCTGGAGGAGTGTTCCCAGCACAAGAATCTGGTAGTCTATTGGCGGTTTTGGGCCAATTTCTAGCTCTTTCAAGTCCCCCTGTATAAAACCCACTTTGGCACGTTTTTTGCGCTTGTTACTACTCAGCCAAGCTCCTCGTGGTCCTGCAGAGTGGTGCTAGCAGCAGAGAGGCTAAAAGAGCGACTGCTAACCTGATAAAAGTGTTTTTCTTCCTGCTACTACCCGGGCGACTGTCCGATCTAGCTAAACTGCAAGTATTTCTGCTTCTTGAACTGATTTAAACTGTTTAAAGTTGTTTTTGCACCTGCACTTTTAAAGTTTGTCCTGTTTGTTGCATATACCTGTTGAGGCTACACACTCAAGTGCGCTAGCCTGTGTTACATATCTATTGCATTTTCCTGCTGTTTGTTGCAAAAAAGAAAAAAAACAAAAAAATTATCCTTGTTTCCCGTCTTTCCTGACCTAGAGTAGTCAAAATACAGGTTTTGCTGTATTCTGGACTTTTGGAAAGTTCCTGTGTTGCCCATTTCCTTTCTTGGATAAAGGGAGGCTTCTTTGTTCACCAGTGGCAGTGGGGAGCTTAGAGCAGCCTATCTATCCCTGGAGGAGTGTTCCCAGCACAAGAATCTGGTAGTTTATTGGCTGTTTTGGGCCAATTTCTAGCTCTTTCAAGTCCCCCTGTATAAAACCCGCTTTGGCGCGGTTTTTGTGCTTGTTACTACTCAGCCAAGCTCCTCATGGTCCTGCAGAGTGGTGCTAGCAGCAGAGAGGATAAATGAGTGACTGCTAACCTGATAAAAGTGTTTTTTTCCTGCTACTACCTGGGCGACTGTCCGATCTAGCTAAACTGCAAGTATTTCTGCTTCTTGAACTGTTTTAAACTGTTTAAAGTTGTTTTTGCACCTGCACTTTTAAAGTTTGTCCTGTTTGTTGCATATACCTGTCGAGGTTACACACTCAAGTGCGCTAGCCTGTGTTACATATTTATTGCATTTTCCTGCTGTTTGTTGCAAAAAAGAAAAAAAAACAAAAAAAATGATCCTTGTTTCCCGTCTTTCCTGACCTAGAGTAGTCAAAATACAGGCTTTGCTGTATTCTGGACTTTTGGAAAGTTCCTATGTTGCCCATTTCCTTTCTTGGATAAAGGGAGGCTTCTTTGTTCACCAGTGGCAGTGGGGAGCTTAGAGCATCCTATCTATCCCTGGAGGAGTTTTCCCAGCGCAAGAATCTGGTAGTCTATTGGCCGTTTTGGGCCAATTACTAGCTCTTTCAAGTTCCCCTGTATAAAACCCGCTTTGGAGTGGTTTTTGCGCTTGTTACTACTCAGCCAAGCTCCTCGTTGTCCTGCAGAGTGGTGCTAGCAGCAGAGAGGCTAAATGAGCGACTGCTAACCTGATAAAGTGTTTTTTTCCTGCTACTACCTGGGCGACTGTCCGATCTAGCTGAACTGCAAGTATTTCTGCTTCTTGAACTGTTTTAAACTGTTTAAAGTTGTTTTTGCACCTGCACTTTTAAATTTGTCCTGTTTGTTGCATATACCTGTTGAGGCTACACACTCCAGTGCGCTAGCCTGTGTTACATATTTATTGCATTTTCCTGCTGTTTGTTGCAAAAAAGAAAAAAAACAAAAAAAATTATCCCTGTTTCCTGACCTGGAGTAGTCCAAATACAGGCTTTGCTATATTCTGGAATTTTGGAAACTTCCTGTGTTGCCCATTTCCTTTCTTGGATAAAGGGAGGCTTTTTTGTTCACCAGTGGCAGTGGGGAGCTTAGAGCAGCCTATCTATCCCTGGAGGAGTGTTCCCAGCACAAGAATCTGGTAGTCTATTGGCCGTTTTGGGCCAATTACTAGCTCTTTTAAGTTCCCCTGTATAAAACCCACTTTAGCGTGGTTTTTGCACTTGTTACTACTCAGCCAAGCTCCTCGTGGTCCTGCAGAGTGGTGCTAGCAGCAGAGAGGATAAATGAGTGACTGCTAACCTGATAAAAGTGTTTTTTTCCTGCTACTACCTGGGCGACTGTCCGATCTAGCTAAACTGCAAGTATTTCTGCTTCTTGAATTGTTTTAAACTGTTTAAAGTTGTTTTTGCACCTGCACTTTTAAAGTTTGTCCTGTTTGTTGCATATATCTGTTGAGGCTACACACTCAAGTGCGCTAGCCTGTGTTACATATTTATTGCATTTTCCTGCTGTTTGTTGCAAAAAAGAAAAAAAACAAAAAAATTATCCTTGTTTCCCGTCTTTCCTGACCTAGAGTAGTCCAAATACAGGCTTTGCTGTATTCTGGACTTTTGGAAAGTTCCTGTGTTGCCCATTTCCTTTCTTGGATAAAGGGAGGCTTCTTTGTTCACCAGTGGCAGTGGGGAGCTTAGAGCAGCCTATCTATCCCTGGAGGAGTGTTCCCAGCACAAGAATCTGGTAGTCTATTGGCCGTTTTGGGCCAATTTCTAGCTCTTTCAAGTCGCCCTGTATAAAACCTGCTTTGGCGCAGTTTTTTGTGCTTGTTACTACTCAGCCAAGCTCCTTGTGGTCCTGCAGACTGGTGCTAGCAGCAGAGAGGATAAATGAGCGACTGCTAACCTGATAAAAGTGTTTTTTTCCTGCTACTACCTGGGCGACTGTCTGATCTAGCTAAACTGCAAGTATTTCTGCTTCTTGAACTGTTTTAAACTGTTTAAAGTTGTTTTTGCACCTGCACTTTTAAAGTTTGTCCTGTTTGTTGCATATACCTGTTGAGGCTACACACTCAAGTGCGCTAGCTTGTGTTACATATTTATTGCATTTTCCTGCTGTTTGTTGCAAAAAAGAAAAAAAAAAACAAAAAAATTATCCTTGTTTCCTGTCTTTCCTGACCTAGAGTAGTCAAAATACAGGCTTTGCTGTATTCTGGACTTTTGGAAAGTTCCTATGTTGCCCATTTCCTTTCTTGGATAAAGGGAGGCTTCTTTGTTCACCAGTGGCAGTGGGGAGCTTAGAGCAGCCTAGCTATCACTGGAGGAGTGTTCCCAGCACAAGAATCTGGGAGTCTATTGGCCGTTTTGGGTCAATTACTAGCTCTTTCAAGTTCCCCTGTATAAAACCCACTTTGGCGTGGTTTTTGCACTTGTTACTACTCAGCCAAGCTCCTCGTGGTTCTGCAGAGTGGTGCTAGCAGCAGAGAGGATAAATGAGCGACTGCTAACCTGATAAAAGTGTTTTGTTTCCTGCTACTACCTGGGCGACTGTCCGATCTAGCTAAACTGCAAGTATTTCTGCTTCTTGAACTGTTTTAAACTGTTTAAAGTTGTTTTTGCACCTGCACTTTTAAAGTTTGTCCTGTTTGTTGCATATACCTGTTGAGGCTACACACTCAAGTGCGCCAGCCTGTGTTACATATTTATTGCATTTTCCTGCTGTTTGTTACAAAAAAGAAAAAAAAACAAAAAAATTATCCTTGTTTCCCGTCTTTCCTGACCTAGAGTAGTCAAAACACAGGCTTTGCTGTATTCTGGACTTTTGGAAAGTTCCTATGTTGCCCATTTCCTTTCTTGGATAAAGGGAGGGTTCTTTGTTCACCAGTGGCAGTGGGGAGCTTAGAACAGCCTATCTATCCCTGGAGGAGTGTTCCCAGCACAAGAATCTGGTAGTCTATTGGCCGTTTTGGGCCAATTACTAGCTCTTTCAAGTTCCCCTGTATAAAACCTGCTTTGGCGCAGTTTTTGTGCTTGTTACTACTCAGCCAAGCTCCTTGTGGTCCTGCAGAGTGATGCTAGCAGCAGAGAGGCTAAATGAGTGACTGCTAACCTGATAAAAGTGTTTATTTCCTGCTACTACCTGGGCGACTGTCCGATCTAGCTAAACTGCAAGTATTTCTGCTTCTTGAACTGTTTTAAACTGTTTAAAGTTGTTTTTTGCACCTGCACTTTTAAATTTGTCCTGTTTGTTGCATATACCTGTTGAGGCTACACACTCAAGTGCGCTAGCCTGTGTTACATATCTGTTGCATTTTCCTGCTGTTTGTTGCAAAAAAGAACAAAAACAAAAAAAATGATCCTTGTTTCCTGTCTTTCCTGACCTGGAGTAGTCCAAATACAGGCTTTGCTGTATTCTGGACTTTTGGAAAGTTCCTGTTTTGCCCATTTCCTTTCTTGGATAAAGGGAGGCTTCTTTGTTCACCAGTGGCAGTTGTGAACTTAGAGCAGCCTATCTATCCCTGGAGGAGTGTTCCCAGCACAAGAATCTGGTAGTCTATTGGCCATTTTGGGCCAATTTCTAGCTCTTTCAAGTCCCCTTGTATAAAACCCGCTTTGGCATGGCTTTACGCGATTTTGCGCATAGCGCAGCATCGGGCAACTCCGCTTAATTGGGTTTAAACCATTCTCGGCTCCACAAAGTCTGCTCTTCACTTTTTCCCTTAGAACTGATCTAGTTCTCATAATAAACACCCTATTCCTACCCTAAAGCCTGGCACTTGCTCACTAAAGCAATTATATAAGTCAGCACTATAAAATTAAAAGCACTACACCCTCACAAACTCCCCTTGAGTACCTTGTTCCCCATTGGCCCTTTTTTTCAATTATAAAGGAATTCCCAATACTATTCTAGCATGTCCAAAGGTCAGTTGTCAATCTCCTCTCCAGTCCATCTGGTGAATCTGGGAATCTTGAGGCAATGTTACAACTGCCTCATGTACACAGACAACCCTCTCCTCCTCCCAACAAATTCCAACACATGTGAGAGATGCAACCATATAGCCAAACTGGAGGCTAAGCTCTCTCAACTCAGTACTGGCGTAACCAGTCAGGAGGAGAAGGAAACCATACTCACTACAATTCCAGTCTCACGTAGACCTACCACGACAGCAAACCAAACACATAAACACACAAAAACATACTCGGAGGCTCTAAATAAAAATCTGCCTAAGCAGCAGAGACCTCCAAAGCAGACACCCAAGCAACCGCTACCCCAAAACAAAACACGTGCAACACATAGCTCACAAAGCCAGCGTGCCGAGCAGTCACAGCCCTTAAGGCTAAACAACACACCTGATACACTTGTAATAGGTGACTCTATCATCAGGCACACTGACGTCCCGCTCACCAGGCTGAACAAGGAGAAGGTCATGGTGAGCTGCCTGTCGGGTGCTAGGATCTGCCACATAACACAAGCACTCAGGTCACTCCAAGGCAAGTACAAATATGACTCAGTCATTGTCCATGCTGGTGTGAATGACCTGAGATGTACCTCCCTGGACTACATGAAAAGAGACATAGAGGAGCTCTCTGAGCATGTAGCCCAGGCCGGTATGACCCTGACCTTGAGTAGCATCTTACCCTCACCAAGAATGATGCCACAATATGAAGACAAGATGATCAATTTCAACAATTGGCTTAAGTATTGGTGTCATTGAAAGGGGATCCAATGCCTGTCAGCCTGGGATGACATGCTCAACAAGCCACGATACTTCGCTAGGGATGGCTTGCACCTGTCAACCCTGGGCTTTCGGATATTGGCAAAGGCTCTTGCCACCCCCATAGTGCCTTTTTTAGGCAAGGCTCAAAAGACAAACCCACCTCCATAGGTATCACAAGGGATAAGAAACTAAGAGTAATGCTACTCAATGCCAGAAGTCTAAACCTCAAGATGCACACACTCGAAACTCTCCTTAGCATGGAGAACATCGATATCAGTGCAGTAACAGAAACCTGGTTCAAGGCTCCTGAGAGCACCCCAGCACTACTAGGTTATACCTCATGCCATGCTTTTCAGCCCCAAAACTTGGACCGAACCTCAAAAGGAGGGGGAGTATCAATATTCGTCAAAGATACCCACACCTCCAGGTTGGTGGCACAGCACGAAGCATCAGAGACTATCCATGTGCAACTAACAGTGGGTAAAACTGCCTTCCAGTTTATAGCCTGCTACAGACCACCCTCCCAAACCCAGGAACCCCACTCGGCCTTCCTGAGAACACTGGAAAATATGAAGGTCTCCAAACACCATTATATTGGGCGACTTCAACTACCCAAACATAGACTGGGAGCATTACTCTAGCTCCAACACCCTAGCCCAAACGTTCCTAGAATTTATAAACTCAAATGCTATGGAACAACTTGTTACCACTCCCACAAGAGGGGAAAACATACTGGACCTGATCATCACCATCATGGGGGCTCTATGCTCCAGACCAGAAGTGTATCCCTCACTGGTAAGATCAGACCATAAACTAATCTCACTGGCTATTCACATCCCGACCCCACCCCCTGCCCAGAAAACCACAGTGAAAAACTTCTCTAAAGCAAATTTCACACTCCTCAAAACTGAGGTTGAATCCTTCAAAGCCCCTGGGCCTGTGGAAAATACGGCCCAGACCGCAGAATCCATTATAAATGCATTCTATGAACACCTTCAGGAATGCATGGATCATGCAATCCCAAATAAAACCAAGACCCAATCCTCCAAAGGCAGGCGTCTTGTCTGGTGGACCCCAGCCATAAACAAACTATACAACAGAAGGAAGAAGCTACTACATGATAGAGCAAAATCCCAAAAAGGGAAGGCATCTCTGATCAGTATTAGCAAAAAACTACGGGCACACATAAAATCGTCTAAGGCCAGCTTTGAGAGAAAAACTGCACAGGACACGAAGGATAATCACAAAACTTTCTTTAGTTATGTTAGGAACCTGGGTGGGAATTCCCAGATATGCTCAGAATTAGTCCAAAATGACAAAAAATACACCGAACCCACAGACATTGCCAACATCCTAGCTGACAGGTTCAGCGCAAACTTCTCCCCCCCCCACACCAAAAGGGGAAATTTCTATCCCAGTAGAGTGCTGCCCCCCTGACATCTCAGATGCTCAGGTAAAAGCCGCCCTCTCCAAAGCAAAAAACACAGCATCAATGGGACCAGACGGTGTCCCGGGCTGCATCCTACATGAACTCCAAGAAGAGCTAAACCCAAACATAAAACTACTGTTCAGTCTCAGCCTTACTACAAGATATGTACCCAAAGAGTGGCATACAGCAACAGTGGTCCCTCTCCACAAAGGTGGTGCCTCAACGGATCCTGGAAACTATCGCCCCATAAGCCTGACTAGCTTGGTCTGCAAAGCTATGGAAAGGATCATCATGGACCTCATAAATAAAGATATTGGGGACTTACAGACACTGGATCCTACCCAGTTCGGCTTTGTTAAGGGCAGATCCTGCCTCTTAAACCTGGTCAATTTCTTTGAAACAGTCACCAAGGCCATTGACGAGGGGAAGGTGGTCCACACAGCCTACCTGGAACTCGCAAAACCTTCGATACAATACCCCACTCGGGCATTATAGATAAGCTCACCAGCTTAAATATAAACCCCTATGTCACTAGATGGGTTGCAAACTGGCTCAAGGACAGAACCCACATGGTTAGAATTGCTGGAGCCTTGTCAGACTCCAAACCAGTTACAAGTGGCATCCCACAAGGCTCAGTCCTGGGACCTCTCTTGTTTGGTATATATTTCTCTGAGGTACAGGCCAACATGGAAGGACTGAGGCTGACCAAGTTCGCAGATGACTGCAAACTAGGCGCCATAATCGACTCTCCAGCCAACACAAGCATCCTACAAAAGGGCCTCATAGAAACAGACAACTGGTGCCAGAGCCATGGCCTCAAGCTAAACGCCAAAAAGTGTATAGTCATCCCCTTTGGCAAAAACAAAGTGCCCACAAATTACCACATAGGTGGTAATCCATTAAGTATGGAAGAAGTAATTAGGGACCTGGAGACCCAAGTTGATAGCAATCTCTCATTTGAAAACCACGTGGCCAAGGTGGTTAGAAAAACATTTTATATAGCCCACCTAATCATGAAGGGATTCACATATAGATCAGGGGAGGTCATCGTGCCTCTTTCCTCATCCTCATCAGGCCCATAATTGAGTACAATGCCCCTTTTGGGATGTACCTTACCAGACACCTGCAGCAACTGGAAAGACCCCAAAAGTACCTCACCAAGAGGATCAAAGGGCTCAAACAGATGCCATATGCTGCCCGGTTAAAGAAACTCCAGCTCTACTCAGTGGCATACCACCTGCTCAGAGGCGATCTGTGCCTGACATATAAAGCCATGTCCAATCCAGAATTAATGGACATGCTGCACCTCAGAAAATCCAAATCCCATCAAGCTACGCGCTCGAGAGACTTGAACCTCAGCACTGAAATAAATAGGACATGCTGGAGGGACAGATTCATAACCCAGAAGCTCCCTTCACTCTGTAATAGAATCCCAATCCAGGTTAGGCAGAGTCCCTCATTGACTCTCTTCAAGAGGAATCTTGATGAGTGGATGAGAGATCATAGGTTCACACTGGGTATCACTTCTGTGTCACTGTTAGACAGAGGCACAGTATACTAACCTCGAAAAAGGGCATAGCAAAATTCATTTAAAATGGGTGGTGAAAGCCAAACACACTCTGGCTAGGCTTATAAATGCCTTATGGCAGATAGCCTAGTATGAACCTATGAACCTATGAACAAATTAGAAATACAGCTAAACACAAAATTAAATTAGACAAACAACATACTACACAATCTTCTTTCGGCTACTCCTGTTAGGAGTCACCACAGTGGATCAACTGTTTCCATTTCTTCCTGTCCTCTGCATCTTGCTCTGTCACACCTACCACCTGCATGTCCTCTCTCACCACATCAATAAACCTTATCTTAGGCCTTCCTCTTTTCCTGTTACCTGGCAGCTTCATCCTTAGCTTCTTTTTCCCAATATACTCTGCATCTCTCCTCAGCACATGTCCAAACCAATGTAATCTTGCCTCTCTGGCTTTTCTCCAAACCTTCCAACCTGGGCTGACCCTCTAATATACTTATTCATAATCCTGTCCATCCTCATCACACCCAGTGAAAATCTTAACATCTTCTACTCTGCCATGTCAAGCTCTGACTCCTGCCTTTTTGTCAGTGCCACTATCTCCAACCCATATAACATAGCTAGTCTCACTACCCTCTTCTAGACCTTCCCTTTCACTCTTACTGGTACTCGTCTGTCACAAATCACTCCTGACACTCTTCTCCACCCACTCCATCCTGCCTGTACTCTCTTCTTCACCTTTCTTCCACACTTACCATTACTCTGAACTGTTGATCCCAAGTATTTAAACTCATCCACCTTCGCACCTCTACTCCTGGCATCTGCAACATTCTTCTATCCTCCCTCTCATTCACACACATATATTCTGTCTTAGTCCTGCTGAACTTCATTCCTCTTCTCTCTAGAGCATATCTCCACCTCTCCAGGGTCTCCTTCTCCTGTTCCTTACTCTCAGTACAGATCACAATGTCATCTGCAAACATCATAGTCCATGGGGACTCCTGTCTGATCTCATCTGTCAACCTGTCCATCACCATTGCAAATAAGAAAGGGCTCAGAGCTGATCCTTGATGTAATCCCACCTCCACCTTAAATGCATCTGTCACTCTTACTGCAGAGCCCACCACTGTCACACTACCCTCGTACATATCCTGTACCACTCTTACATACTTCTCTGACACTCCCGACATCCTCATACAATACCACAACTCCTCTCTAGGCACGCTGTCATATGCTTTCTCTAAGTCCACAAAGACACAATGCAACTCCTTCTGACCTTCTCTGTACTTCTCCCATCAACACTCTCAGAGCAAACATCGCATCTGTAGTGCTCTTTCCTGACATGAAACCATACTGCTGATCACTAATCATCACCTCCCTTCTTAACCTAGCTTCCACTACTCTTTCCCATAACTTCATGCTGTGACTGATCAGTTTAATCCCTCTGTAGTTACTACAGCTCTGCACATCACCCTTATTCTTAAAAATCGGTAGCAAAACATTTTTTCTCCATTCCTCTGGCATCCTCTCACTTTCCAAGATTTCATTAAACAATCTAGTTAAAAACTCCACTGCCATTTCACCTAAACACCTCCATGCTTCCACAGCTATGTCATCTGAACCAACAGCCTTTCCATTCTTCATCCTCTTCATAGCTATCCTTACTTCCTCCTTGCTAATCCAATGCACTTCATGATTCACTATCCGCACATCATCCAACCTTCTCTCCCTCTCATTCTCTTCACTCATCAGCCCCTCAAAGTACTCTTTCCATCTGCTCAACACACTTGCCTCATGTGTGAGTATGTTTCCCTCATTATCCTTTATCACCCTTACCTGCTGCACATCTTTACTAGCTCAGTCCCTCCGTCTAGCCAATCGGTACAGGTCCTTTTCTCCCTCCTTAGTGCCCAACCTTTCATATAACTCTTCATACGCCATATCTTTAACCTTCGCCACCTCTCTCTTTGCTATGCACCTAATCTCCTTATACTCTTGTCTACTTTCTTCATCTCTCTGACAATCCCACTTCTTCTTCACCAACCTCTTTCTCTGTATACTCTCCTGTACTTCTTCATTCCACCACCAGGTCTCCTTGTACTCCTTCCTCTTTCCAGATGTCACACCAAGCACCTTTCTAGCCATCTCTCTTACTAGCTCTGCTGTAGTTACCCAGCTATTTGGTAACTCTTCACTGCCATCCATTGCCTGTCTTAACTCTTCCCTAAACATCACCTCACAATTACCCTTTTTCAATTTCCACCATTTGATACTTGGTGCTGCCCTCACACTCATCCTCCTCTTCTTGATCACCAATGTCATCCTACAAACCACCATCCTATGCTGCCTAACTACACTTTCCCCTTCCACCACTTTACAGTCTCCAATCTCCTTCAGACTGGCCCTTCTACATAAGATAAAATCCACCTGTGTGCATCTTCCTCCATTCTTTTATTACTACTACACTGGCCTGCAATAGAAACATAAAACAAATCCCAAAATTCTGGAGTACAATCAAAAATATACTTCGCCAGGTCAAACCTCAACCCCTCCTCCTAATTTACCAGATAATACTGGCAACATTGCTGAACAATGCAATATCTTTTTCACTGAAAGCGTACTAGCTCTGACCACAAATAACACATCAACACCATTATCAATGCCCAGCTCCTCACACATTATAATTGATTCGTTGTCATTTCAAACTGTCCCAAAATGAACTATTGAAACATTACTGAAGAAATTGAACCCTAGCACATTAGCAGCAGATAACCTTCCAGCAGAATACTTAAAATTAGCAGCAGAAGCCATTTCCATTTCCTTCTCTGTGATAATACTCATAAATTGTTCAGTATCAGAACAGTATGTCCCATCTATTTGGAAAATAGCATACATTACTCCAGTACACAAACGTGGAATCTCAGCAGAACTGACACGCTATAGACCCATAACTATGCTTTCACCACTCTCCAAAATTCTGGAAAAATGTATTCACTTCCAACTTCTTCTGCGTCTTTTAAATAAAAATCTCCTCACAAAGTTACAACATGGTTTTTGACCACACCACAGCACTACTATAGCTCTTCTAAATTTCACTAACATCATTAATAAATTCAGCGATGTAGGCAAAATAGTCTCCTCAGTCTTCTTGGACATGTCTAAGGCATTTGACACGAAATATCATGCAAGGTTACTGTCCAGTCTAAAAAATCTCAGAATCACTTCCACAGCTGTCGCATGGTTTCAAAGTTATTTATCTAGTTATCAGCAAGCAGTGAAATGGCAACAAGACCTCTCTCCACCTCTCCCAGTCGCACATGGAGTCCCTCAAGACTCAGTCCTGGGGCCCTTCCTCTTCAGTATTTTCACAAATGAGCTTAATGCTGCCTCTTCTCCAGCATCTATCAACCAGTATGCAGAACCCTCAACCCTCATATGTGCCACAACTACAATAAACCAACTTCAAACAGATACCCAAAAAGCCTTCACTGATATAGAATTCTGGCTAACAAACATAGCTCATTCTCAACCCTAATAAAATTAAACTAATGGTCTTTCAACCATCTAAACCTGCTAACCTCCCACCAACCTTTTTCATTACACCCAGTAACAAAACAAAATTTACCCAGAACCACAAACAAAACTAAAACTATTAGGCATCATAATTGTCAATAAACTAAAATTTGACATACATATATTGAACACAATCAAAAAAGATCACAAGAAAACGGGAACCCTCTACAGAAACAAAAAATTCCTAACATACACTTCTAGGATAGCTGTAGCTAGAACATACCTTCTGTCTACAATTCTCTATGTCTCCCCTATATTCACCAACCTTAAAAAGTCAGAATTAAATAAATTAGAAGCATGTTACAATAAGACTGCAAAATTTGCAACAGATTCCACACATACAATACATCACTGTCATAATCTAAGAAAACTCTCTTGGCTGGAATTTCCTCCTCTCTTGAACTACAATCAATTAATAATGGCTCACAAATAATACATCAACCTGAAAACACACCATCCCTACAAAGTTTCTTACAACCCAAATCTAATAATCGTAATCTTCACTCTTTTAACAAGGCCTTGCTTCTGGTTACCAAATCAAGCAACTCAGCAGGTGACTCTCTATACTCAAACTTTGTTGCAAAAAACTGGAATACCCTCCCTCATAGTATAAGAACCACAAATAACCACATTCAGTTCAAAAACCTTCTCAAAATACACCTAGATGAATCACGGCTTTACTCATGTAGTACTCCAGGAGAGGCACCACCGTACCCACAACTAGTTTTAATTATTCCTCACCCAACAATATAGCTACAAATGTATCACTTATAGCTACTACACTTACTGATACTCCTCTGTAAACAAACTCCTTCTTACCTGTTTCTTCCACTGAAGTATTGAATTGAAGTCCCTCTCTCTTGACCACCTAGCTATAAACTGGTTCACATCCTATCTGGAAAACCGAAAACAAGCTGTTCTTTGGAATAACCAACTTTCTGACCTCCTCCCCACCTCTATAGGTGTCCCTCAAGGCTCTATCTTAGGCCCTCTACTGTTTTCCATTTTCATAAATGACCTTCACCTAGCTACCCCAGATACAACTTGCATTCAATATGCAGACGACACTACCATCATTTGCTCTGGTTCCAACCAAACTGAACTTCATTTCCTCACACAAAAAGCCTTCACCACTATAGAGCAATGGTTCTCTAACCACTGTCTTCTCCTTAACCCAAATAAAACTAAACTTCTGCTTTTTGAACCCTCCCACTTATCTCCCTCCTTTAATTTCTCACTCTCATCTAATAATGGTACGCTAATCTCTCCTGATCTCAGCACCAAACTCTTAGGAATTACAATTGATAACCAACTAAAATTTGACTCTCACATAAACTCCACCATAAAATCCACAAACAAAAAACTAGGATCTCTCTATAGAATCAAATCTTTTCTGACTCCTGAAGCCAGAACCACTATAGCTAGAACTCACTTAATCTCTACCTTATTATATGCCTCCCCCATATACACTAATCTTTCTAAGCATAATCTTAACAAACTAGCTACAGCATTTAACCACATTGCCAGATTTGCCACAAACTCTCCATACAGGACTCATCACTGTCTCAATCTCAAAAAACTAGGCTGGCTGGAATTACCTCACCTGATACAGTTCTACCAACTTACAATGGCCCATAAAGCCCTATACCACCCTGACAACACTCCAATGCTCTCCTCCCTCATTAAATCATACAATAATCTGGGAAACTGCTCCTCTAACAGAATGCTGATTCATACTTCCTTTTCAAATAACGTAGCTGGTGACACTATATTTTCTAATTCTGTTGGCAAAATATGGAATCTACTACCACAAAACCTTACTACTATAACATCACTCCCACTATTCAAAACTAACTTAAAACTATTTCTCACTAACCGCTGGCTATGCTCCTGTAATAAGCCTGACTAAACAGCTTATTTGACTCTTTAAGCTAACCTTCTCTGCTTAATTTCCTAACTCTGTCTCTCCAGAGTATTTACTCACCATGTCTGAGTGCATTAGGCATTTTTTTCCTTTTCTTACATACTCACTAATATTTTTCTATTTTTCTGATCTCATAAATTACTACCCATCTGCTTTCTCTAACTTTACTTTTTTAGCCCTCTTCAATGTCATTTGTTATTTTCTGCATGATTATAGTGTGTTTTTTATTATTATTATTTAGTGTGAGCTTTTAATATTATTATTAATACTTAGATGAATAGCTTTTAGCAGTATGTTAGCGGAGCTTTTCTCCTCGGGCCTCCACTGAAAATGGACATGTATCCAGCTGGACTAGCCCGGTCAACAAATGTAAAATAAATAAAAATAAATAAATATTGCTAACAATACTTGCCATGTTAGTTACATCTCTGTGATAATTCATTTTTTGTCTATAAATAACTATATTTGTTGTAAATTTTTTTTCATAAAATAATTTCCTCCTGTTTGTAAACAAATGTTTTGTATATACATATGTTATGCATGTTATGTTTTGTTACTATGTTTTTATGTTAAGAATTTGACTGGAGTTTTTCTCCCTGGGCCTCTGACGGAAATGGGTTCTGTCCCAGTCAGGCCATCCCAATAAACAAATGTAAAATAAATAAAATAAAATAAATATATTTCTTTGATCTTCAGGCCATTTCAGGCTAACTAAGTTTGCAGATAGCTGTAAATTTAGTGTTGTTATTCGATCTTCAACTGATTCACAATTTCCCCAACATGGGTTAAACTTGGTAAATTATTGGTATAACAAAACAGTTTCCCTTATGATATAAGAGAGGCACCCCCCAAAGATAAACTGTTGTAAGGGATCTAGGCAGTCTTGTTGATAATTCCCTACCATTTGACCACCATGTCCCCACAGTAGTTCAGAAAGTCTTTTACCTGGTCCATATAATTTCCAAAGGCATCTCCACTAGGTCCAAAGAAGTCTTAAATTTCCCTTTAATCATATCTTATCAGACCCATTATTGAACATAACGTACCTTTTGGCATGCAATTGGCTAAACTTATCACACAACTTGAGAGACTCAGAGATTCATAACTAAAAAGATTACCAATGGTTCTTGGAATTCATAAATTCCAATGCCCTGGACCAACTAATCCATAGTCCCACCAGGGGCTCCAATATCCTAGACCTGGTCATTACCAACATGGGAAATCGATGCTCCACACCTATAGTCACCCCATCATTGGTCAGGTCTGACCATAAGCTAATCACCCTTGACATCCACATCCCTCCCCCACCCCCCAGTAAGGAAACCTCCATAAAAAACTTCTCCAAAGCCAACTTCATTTTACTGAAGTCAGAAGTGACAAACTTCATGACACCCATGCAGATGGGAACTGAAGGTTCGATTGCTGAATCCTGCACTAAGGCACTGTATGAGCACATCCACTCGTGCATGAATCGTGCCATCCCAAATAGAACCAAAATGCTCTCCTCCAAAAAAAGGAAGCCAATCTGGTGGTCCCCTGCCATAAACAAACTTTACAACAAAAGGAAGAAACTGTTGCAGAAAAGAGGAAAATCCCAGGGTGCAGAAAAACTCCCTTACCAGCCTCAGTAAGAAGCTGAAATCCCTCATAAAATCCTCCAAAGCTAGTTATGAAAATAAAATTGCCAAATATTCCAAAGACAACCACAAGGCATTCTATAGCTATGTCAAGAATCTAAATGGCAATGCTCAGATCTGCTCTGAGCTACAACAGAATGGCATTAAATATACTGATCTCAAGGATATTACCAATATCCTGGCAGATTGATTCAGTGCCAACTTCACCCCCCCCTCTCACCCCCTAAAGGTCCCCTCTCAATACCAAAAGATTGCCAAATTCTGGTAATAACTGCCACACAGGTAAAAAACACATGACATCCCGGGCTGTGTTCTACATGAGCTACAAAATTAACTGGCACCTCGTCTAAGTGTCATGTTTAAACATAGCCTCACCTCAGACTTCGTGCCCACTGAGTGGCGCACAGCTACAGTTATCCCTCTCCACAAGGGGGGATCCACCTTGGATCCTGGGAACTACCACCCCATCAGTCTTACAAGCTTGATCTGCAAGACCATGGAATGTATTATCATGGAACTTATAAACAAAGACATTGGAAACCTTCAAACACTGGACCCCACCCAGTTTGGGTTAGTGAAGGGCCGATCATGTCTCCTGAACCTGATTAACTTCTTTGAATCAGTCTCCAGAGCTGTGGATGAGGGTAAGGTGGTCCACACAGCCTATATGGACCTCAACACCATCCCCCACTCTGGAATCATATATAAAATTACTAAGGTGGGCATTAATCCCTACGTCACTCGATGGGTTGATAAATGGCTTACTGACAGAATCCACACTGTAAAAGTAGCTGACTCCAAGTCCAGCTCCAGGCAAGTGACAACTGGAGTACCTCAGGGTTCAGTCAGTGGACCACTCTTGTTTGGCATCTACTTCTCTGAAGTATAGGCCAACATTAAGGGACTCTGGCTAACAAAGTTCGCAGATGACTGCAAACTGGGAACTATTATTGAATCCCCAAATGATGTGGATATTCTACAAAAGGGCCTTACAGAAACAGGTGTTTGGTGCCAGAGCCATGGGCTCAAGCTCAATGCCAGGAAATGTATAGCTATCCCCTTTGGGAAAAAACATGTACCCATGAATTACCACATAGGTGGCAGTACACTAAACACTGAAAGTGTGATAAGAGACTTAGGGACACAGGTGGGCAGTGGTCTCACCTTCGATAACCACATCATCACAACAGCCAGGAAATCCTTCTATGTAGCACACTTCATCACTAAGGGCTTTTCATCTAGAAAAAAGGAGGTCATTATCCCACTGTACTCATCCCTCATTAGACCCATTATAGAATACAATGCCCAGTTTGGTATGTACGTCTCAAGACATCTGCAACAACTGGAAAGGCCACAGAAATACCTCACTAAAAGAATTACAGGCCTAAAGCAGATGCCATATGCTGACCATTTAAAAAAACTCCAGCTATACTCTGTCACATATCGTCTACTCAGAGGTGATCTCTGCTTAACACACAAGGCCATGTCAAACCCAGAGCTGTTGGACATGCTACACTTAAAGAAATCCCAATCTCTGAGAGCCACATGCTCCAGGGATCTAAGCCTTGTCATCACAAAGAACAAAACATGCTGGATGGATAGGTTCCTGACCCAGAGACTCCCCAGACTCTGAAATAGACTGCCCATACATGTCAAGCAGAGCGCCTCTTTGGCCCTCTTCAATAGGAACCTTGACGACTGGATGGGAGATAGGAAATTCACCCCAGGGATCATGTTAGTCGCACTGCTAGACAGGGGTCCAGAGAAGTAAATAATGTGGGAAGAAATAGCCAGGGAATTGTTATGGTAAGGCTTGTAAAGGCCCTAGGGCTGATAGCCTAGTACCAACCTATGAACCTATGAACCAAAAATCTTGGTTATCAGTAGAGAGAGCCTTTACTCTGTACTTAGTCTTGTACACACTCCCCTGTGGAGATCTGTGTCTAACCTTTTGAGCCATGAAAGATCCAACCCTATTTGACCTTCTGTTCCATCACAGAACTAATGGTACCTTAGATACTCAGTTAAAGGAACTAAACTTTCATTAGCAGATAAGTATGACACTTGGAGTGATAATCCTGACATATCACTTACCTTTGGAACAAACTTCCAATACATATCAAGCAGAGGAGTAGTACCCTTGCCACCTTCAAGGTAAACATGGATAACTGAATAGGCAGCCTCAAATTCTCCTCTGGTCTATCCTGTCTTGCCCTCCTTGGAGCTGGAGGGAACTTTTGAATATGGGTTTTTGGATATTCTTGAAAAGGCCTGCAAATTTATTGCCTAGTGTTTACCTATGAGCCTATGAAAGTCATGACGTTAAATAACATGCCACAGTATTCTAAAATAGGAAGAGAAGTGTGATGCATGTATCTCACTAACATTTATGCATTAAGTTCAAAATTCAGAATGTTGTTATCAGACGCAGTGGCGTAGAGTGACAGAGCCTTTGCTATGACACAAGGTCAACTAGCAGCTTGGGCATAAGAGGTGCTGTGGAGTTAGGGGTGACAAAGAAAAGCTCTGCTGGCTCACCCACTCTGAGAGGGAATGGTACTCTGCTCATCATAAACACACAATCTCTGTGATGGGACTGTACCATAATCACAAGATAGACTGCCAGTAAAACTACAGCATGTGAGTGGGGTCAGAGCTAGTTGATGTTGCATAGGGCATACCATAAATCCTTCCTGGCATGCATGACCCATACAAGTGACACTGAAAGCTGTTCCACTACACTTCCCTTGTCTATCCCGCCACTGGTGCACTGCCAACCTTGGGCAATAACAACAGGAACACTTAAGGATAAATGGTGTAGATGTGTAGCTGATGGCCAGCCGGATGCATAGAAACTGGAGAGGGAAAAAGGACTGAGAATGTTCTTGTCACCAGTGTATGTAGAGAAGAAAGAAAAAATCCCTTTAGTGATGAATTAACACAATCTTCTGAACTAAAATCAGATACCTAAAAGTGAAAATTTCTGTTACTGTAAACACAACAAATTCAAGTACTTGACTTGAGTAACTGGTTCACTTAAACTATTGCCTACCATTAATATGCTTCCAGTATAAAAAGTGTCCTGGGAAAAAATCTCCCACTTGTTAAACATAAAAAGATATGAAATAAACACAAACTGAAGTTGTGAATTTTTAAGTATAAACTCCATTTAGCTGTGGTGATTGTTTGACATACTGTTCTCTGACTATTGCTGATCTCTGTCTGCATTTGAATTTTGACTGAAGTTTTCATAAGGTTTGGTTACTTCTATTTTTTTATCTTTTTCTTATACTGCATTTTGTTTTACTTTGCATTTTTTGTTCTTTTTTAATTTTAAGTGGTTGTGGCAAGGGTCAGTTAGAAATGTTAGAAAAGATTTCTTTGTATACACTGAATAATATCCAGCTAATTAGTGGGATGAGCTGTGAAAAAAACATTCCTAATTTAACTGGAAGTATTTAGGATTATCTTTATTTAACTGTAGTGCTTGTTTGACTTGTTGTTCTCTGCCTGAGTATTGCTGATCTCTGTCTGCATTTGATTTTTCCCACTCACCCACCCATTCTACTGCTGTTGTACTTTTACACTTAGTGGCTTTTGAACTACCAGCCCCAACTATAAATCTGATTTTGGACACTCCTCATAGTCCCATCTCATCAACACATTGTACTGAGCACTGACAGATCAACAGGGAAGGCCCTCCCCCTTAGTCTTTTGAACTTAAATTATCTTCTTTTTTCTCACCTTACCAAAATGCACTTTATTCATCTAGTTTTACTGTAAATGTGATTCTTCCTACTTTATTACTTTATTTAGCCTTTTTTTTGCATGTTCTTTTGCATTTAATCTGCTGTTTTTATTACTGCTTATTAGTAGCTTGATTAAATCACAAGTGTTATTCTAAGCCTCTTAGTTTTGATTTAAGTACTTGGTCTTGAAACTAGTTATCTTACATAAGGAAGGTTTGTGGTCTACACTCTTGTGGGAGGAAAGGTAGCTTACACCTTCTGAGTTGGGAATTGCTGGTTGAAGGCTTATTGTGTCTGTTATTCTAAAAATGTTTTAGTTCTGGTTTAAGCACTTGGGCTCCAGACCAGTTATTTTACATTAAGAAAGTTTGTGGTCTACAGTCTTGTGGGAGGAGAGGGTAGCCTCTGCACTTCTGAGCTGGGAATTGCTGGTGAAGCCTTATTGTGCCTGTTATTCTGAGTGTCTTTGTTCTGATTTAAGCAGTGGGGCTCCAATCCAGTTATTTTACATTAGGAAGATTTGTGGTCTACACTCTTGTGGTATTACTGCCTAGACAGATTTTTTTAACTACTAGAGCATCTTGTTTGCTCATGGCTGATCATTGCTCATCAAGTTCCTTGTCTTACTGCCTTGTTTAATAATTAAGTATTCCTCACTCCTCCCTAGTAGATCAGTAGTCATGTATACGCACTTCCTGACTTTCTCTGTGGCCAGTCTGGTTGAGATGGGCATTCTAAGGCATCATAGCAATTGCCTCATGTACACTGCCAACCCACTTATTCTTAATAAAACAGATGCAGTATGCAAGAGGTGTAAATGCACTTTAATGCTGGAGGCAAAACTCTCTCATACAAATAAAACTAATCCTATTGAGGTTGTCAGTGACACTTGCACCATGCCTACTAAAGAGGATAAAAACCCTACACATAAAACTACTTATGCTGAGACACTTAAAGGCAACTTTCTTAAAACACTAAGACCTCCTGCACAGTATGATCAAAGAAGGAGTTCTCAGCCAACATGTAAACACTCTGTTAAAACACCACCCGCAGCTACACATTGTAAAACTGTATCCAATGCCTCCACTGCTGAGCTCTAAAGGCAAACCAGCACACAACCAAATTTCTTGATCACTGGTGATTCTGCAGTGAGGCACACCAATGTCCTCCTCACCAGAGTGAGTAAGGAGAGATTCATGACTGGCTGCGTTTCCGGGACTAGGATCCATCGTGTCAAACAGGCAATTAGGTCACTGAATCCACACAGGCTGTCAGGTCATTGAATCACAGGCACCTGTATGACTCTGTCATAGTCCATGTGGATGTTAATGACCAGAGACATACCTCCCTTGACAATATTAAGCGAGACATGATCAAGCTCGCTGATTATGTGTCTCAGGCATATTTAAGCCTAGCACTGAGCAGTATACTACCTTCTCCAAGAATGATGTCATGTTACCAACAGAAAATGATTGATTTTAACAAATGGCTAAACTTCTGGTGTCAATCTGGGGGTTACAATATTTGATGGCCTGGGAAGACATGGTTGACAGACCAAGCTACTTTTCCAGGGATGGTCTGCACTTTTCCCCTCTAGGCTTTCGGATATTGGCAAAGATCTTTTTCACTCCAATAGTGCCTTTTTTCAGATAATGCCAAACTGATAAACATACCAACTTAATTGAACCTGTGAAGGAATATCTGAAGGTGGTACTGCTCAATGCTAGAAGTCTTAACAAGAAACTCCACTCCCTGCAAGCCTTCCTCTCCCTGGAGAGTGTAGACATCTGTTTAGTAACTGATTCATGGTTTCAAGTCACTGAGAGTGCCCCAGCAGTGCAAGGTTATAATGCTTTTCACTCATGTAAATCAGCTACATTACAGGAGGGAACTAAAGGTAGAGGAGCCTCAGTCTATATTAAAACCAATCTCAAATCCAGACTAGTTCAAGTATATGACCCACTGTAACTCATACATGTGCAACTAATCATAAACAGGGTGTTGTTCCATATCCTTGCAACCTATAGGTCCATCTTCATGTTCCAGGTAACCCATGCTACCTCTCTCAATGTACTAGAGTCCATCATCATTCAACCCAATATGGTATCCATGAAGGATCTCAACTACTGAAGAAATGGCAGCACCTGCAGATACGGCAATTGCATGGCTCCAAAAATCCAAGTTGCAATAAAAATTATATAAAATATCAGAGAGCCAGCAAACTGTAGCGTTTGAATATTTATTTACTTAAATAGCTAAATAGCCTTGTACCATGAAAAAGGAAACATAAACAGACTGGTTTTGGCTATACAGAGTACATAGCCTTCATCAGTGTTAAAAAACAGTGATACAATTGCTTCCTTTTATAATTAGACCCATGAGTGAAACATCAGCTAATTGGTCCATCAGAAATGCTCATTAAGCCCTGGTGGGAATAAACCACCCAACTTTATAATCCATTTCTTTTCTTTATTATTTAATATTTGGTGCCATCCCACTTTGTTTGACCTGTTGCCAGTAATTTTGTCAATCACTATAAATCTGAAAAGCATGTTCGTGTGTCCCAGTGAATGTTTGTATAGTGCATAAGTAATTTTCTTTGTTCTAATGTCACTGTAGTGTTCCGATATTCTGAGTCTAAGGGGTCGAGACGTCTGTCCAACATAAAATGCAGAACAGGTACATGTGGCAAGGTAGACCACCCAATTTGTCCCGCAATTAGCAAAGAATAAGATGTCATACATGTTGCCAGTATTTTTGCTTGTAAATTGTTTGGATTTCATGACTTTGCCACAATGAGTACAGTGACCACAGGGGACGCAGCTCATATGTAAATTGTCCATTAAGATAGTTTGTGTTAAATCATCCTTGGTCCTGAGAGCATGTTAGTAATGGCTGAAGTGTGATCCTAAATTCTTACCTCTTCTAAAGGAAAAATAGCATCTCTCATAAAAGAAATCCGAGAGTTTATTATCCGCTAGAAGAATATTCCAGTGTCTGTGGACACTATTTAACAACACATCAGTATTTCTTCCATATGTGGTAACTAAGCAAATCTTAGATTCATCTGCTGGTTTCTTCTCCTTGTATCTCAAAAGCTCTTTCCTGTCAAGTGTGGCCACCCAATTCCTGGCATTGTAGATGTTTCCCATTTTATAACCCCTATCCTTAAATCTGATGGTAAGATCCGCTTTCACAATTTTTCCTTTAGAAGAGGTAAGAATTTAGTATCACACTTCAGCCATTACAAACATGCTCTCAGGATGAAGGATGATTTAACACAAACTACCTTTTGGGAAAACTTGGCTAGGCTTAGAAGAACTCCTCCCCAGTTATTAGCCTAGTAACAGCCTATGAATCTGTGAATTTAAGACATAGAAGTACTCCTGCAGCAATCATTTTTTTAATTGCCAGCCAATATTCAAGAAAGATGCTACTCATACCTGTCAGTAACTTTTGGTCATGTAGTGCAAGTCTGTCTATTTAGTATAAACAAATGAAACTTAACATTTATCTCCAGTATAGTTAACTGTAATTAACACATTATATTTATTATGATCAAATGTATGCTTTCATGGTAACTAAAATAAATTAGAAAATTAAACTGCTTGCTCTTCATCATACCATCATGGTTTAGGAATCAGAAAAGTTTTGAAAACTGTGTCAAAAGTCTTTACAATGCTAAATTAGTTTAAAAAAATAAATCCTTATAGTCAGGAACTCTGGAAGTTAAAGGAAAGAAAAACAGAACTCTTTTAGTAAAAAGCAATTTACACAGACCACTATTGTGACCAAATGCACTCATTAGAAAGGAACAAGCACTTGGTTGGTAATTGCTTGCAGTATTAGACGGGCTGCTGTGTGGTATAACATGGTTTGCTTTGTTGTATCTCACTCATATAGTGATCTGTGAGTGGGTGATGGGTCTCAGGGTTAGCACTCCTACTATATACAACAACGTTAAATGTACTGGAACTCATAATTGCAACATTTTTGTGCAACAGTATTCCATTTTAATAAAAACCTTCTGGATTCTTAACTTCTCTATTGTCCAAAAATGATATAGGACTGTATTCTTCTTATTTCCACCATGAAATGCAAGCAGATGGCCACATTATATGATACCAGAACAATACTCTGAAATAAGTTCACAGAAGAAGAAAGGAAATTAAATAAAAAAAAACAATGTTTTAATGTTTTACGTCAATGGCATTTCCTGTGCTAAGCATTTTGTGAAGTATAGAATACAAGCGTGATTAAACATAAATAATTCTGCATAGATGATAATAACCTTCACCACTCTAAGTGTAAAATACATACTATGTTAGATATAGACATGTGCACACGCACATATGTATAGGTTTACTATTAAAACATTGAACATCAGAACGTAAACCTATCAAAAATGTGGTTTATATGTTTGATGTTTGGAATAAAATGTAAGGTGAAATATCGACACTAATGCAGAAGAAGTTGAATTTGACTTCTGCAGTCCGGTGTCCCCCTTCCAGCAGTATGTACAGACCAGATCTCTAATGTACATCACTGACAGTCATGTTTTTACAGGGGCAAGCCCCCCTGCACCCCCCAGGGGGGCTGCACACCCCTGCCACTTATATATTCCAACTCCAAGATCGCACTACAGTGTGGAAAAGGGTAAATCTCCCAATCAGCACTGTCCCGGTCTTTGGTCTGCCAGAGTTGACCTTACCACCGTCTACCAAATGGTTTTCTGCATTCGTGATACCACACATCTTAGTTTCACACAAGGCATGTTCGGCATACTGACAGTAAACCTATGGAGACACACACACACACACACACACACATATATATATATATATATATATATATATATATATATATATATATATATATATATAAAGATAACATTTTTGTGGTCATGTGTTCAAGTTATTACAGCCAGGTTTTCCTGTTAAAGTGATCATTGATAAATTATGTTGAATTATGGTGTAGTCAAAGTTCAGGAGGTTGACTATAACATAATTAATATATTTCACTTTTTCACCGTTCTGTGATTCTGTGATTGTGAGATTAGTACATATAATTTCTGAGGTCTGGGGGGCACACACACACACACACACACACACACACACACACACACATATATATATATATATATATATATATATATATATATATATATATATATATATATACACACACATATATATATCCATCCACTCAGCCTACTTGGATCTACTTGAGTCAATCAAGATACAACCAAACACCCTGGTTTTGGGTGACTTTAATTACCCAACTATTGACTGTGTAAATTATAGGTGTTCTAACTCACTTGCCCAAAGGTTCCTGGACTTCGTTAACTCCAATGCCCTGGATCAGCTGGTTGACACACCCACAAGGGGATCAAATATCCTGGATCTCACCAACATGAGGACCGCTGCACCACCCCAAGTGTGTGGCCATCCCTGGTGAGACATGACCACAAATCAGTTAATTCTCGCTGGAAGTAACTATAACACAAGACCCCGGCTTAGCAGCAACTAGACTAAAAAACTTCTCCAAGGCCAATTACAATCTCTTACATGACTGTATTGATAGTTTCATAACCCCTCCCCCCACTGATGGAACAGACGCCTATGCTGAGTTATACACCAGTGCTTTATATGAGCACCTATACAATTGTATTTACTCTGCCATACTTGATAGACCCAAAGCAAGATCTTCAAGAAACAAACAAACCTACCTGGTGGACAACTGCCATTAACAGGCTATACAGTAGGAGAAAGAAATTGCTATCTAAAAGTAGGAAGGAACGTTCTCAACACTGGAAACAAATAAGACTCCTAGTGAAGTCCTCCAGAACTATCTACAAATCCAAATTATCTTCTCTAACTAAGGATAACCACAAGCCATTCTTTAGTTACATCAATAACCTCAAAGGTAAGGCCTGATTTGCGCTAAACTCATAGTTAATGGTGCTACATATACAGAATCTGTGGATATAGCACACCTGTTGGCTGATGTTAGCATCCCTAACACCTGCCCCCCACCTAGTATCTCCGAGGAGCAGGGCTTAAACGCCCTCTCCAAGGCCAAAAAAACACTGTCTCTATGGGACCAGACAACATCCCGCACTGTGTTCTGCATGAGTTAATTACAGGAATTAGCACACTTTTCAGTCACAGCCTAAGCACTGGCTTCATCCCAGCAGAATGGAAAACAGCTACTGTCATCCTTTTGCACAAAGGTGGTGCATCCGCAGACCCCAGGAACTACAGATCCATTAGCTTGACCAGTCTTATCTACAAGGCCATGGAACAAATCATCATGGACCTTTTTAACAAAGATATAGGAAATCTCCAAATGCTCAGCCCGACCCAGTTTGGCTTTGTCAAAGGGAGATCTGTTAAACTTGGTGGACTTCTTCGAGACAGTCACCAAAGCCCTAGATGAAGGCAAATCTATGCATAAGGCCTACCTAGACATAGCCAAGGCCTTTGACACAATCCCCTACTCAGGCATCTTTGATAAACTCACCCAACTGGGTATCAGCCCATATATTGTCAGGTGGGTTGCAACCTGGCTCACTAATAGGACTCATATGGTCAAAATAAGGGACTCCACCTCCCCAGCAGACCTACAACCAGTGGTGTTCCACATGGATTGGTTCTGGAACCCCTACTGTTTGGAATCTACTTCTCCAAATTACAGGCTAAAACTAAAGGACTGTGGCTGATAAAGTTTGCTGATGATTGCAAACTGGGAGCGATCATTGAAACCCCTAGTGATGTCAACATCCTGCAAGAAGGTCTTACTCAGATTAATGACTGGTGCCAAAGTCATGGTCTTATACTTAATGCAAAAAAATTCATTATCATCCCCTTTGGCAAGGGTGATATTCCTGCAAATTATCACATCAATAGCAATATCCTAAGCATACAGTCAGTGGTGAGAGATCTTGCCACACAGGTCGAGAGCAACCTTAACTTCAACCACCATGTCTCCCCAGAGATAAGAAGGGCATTTTATGTTGCTCATCTCATAAGTAAGGGCATTGCCTGCAGAAGAAAAGAGGTTATAACCTCCTGTACTCTTCCCTCATTAAGCCAATAATTGAGTACAATAGTCCCTTTGGTATGTTCCTTTCCAAACACCTGCAGGAATTGGAGAGACCACAAAGGTTCCTTTCAAAGAATATTTATGGTCTTCAAGAACTTTCTTATGTGGACAGACTGAAATTAGTGTCATTTTACTCTGTGTCTTACAGACTGCTCAGAGGTGACATGTGCCTTACATGTAGAGCAATCTCTGAACCAGCTTTAATGGAAATGCTGCACATTCGCAAGTCAAGTGGCATACGTGTCACTTGCTCAAAGGACCGTAACCTAGTATGTGACATCAACAGAACTTGCTGGAGAGAAAGATTTGTCTCATAGTGGTTGCCCCACCTTTGGAACAAGCTGCCTATTTACGTTAAACAAAGCTACTCATTGTCCCTATTTTGGATGATTGGATGGGTAACCAAACATTCACCCCAGGGGTACCACCTGTGTCCCTCTTGGACAGGAACAATAGCTGCTGATTTTGCTGTCTGCTTGTGCTAGACACCCTTGGGAACACGGGCTGAACTTGGCTATACATGGAAGGGCCCTGGGGTAGTTAGCCTAGTAACCTCCTTGGATTTTATATATATATATATATATATATATATATATATATATATATATATATATATATTGTGTATCACATCTGCTAGGCATTGTCTGTACTCATACCATGTTGCTAAGGCCTGGAACGCCTTATCACTATCCATCAGGTCCAGGTCAGTACTATCCCTGTTGTTCTTCAAAACCATTCTGGAGGACTTCCTAGCCAAAAGCTGGCTCTGCTCTTGTTCAATGCCAGGATAAACTGTATCACTAAATGTAAACAAATACCTATTCATAGCTTACACCTTCTTACTCTCCTTTTTTCACTCACTTCCTTACATCTGTCAGTTTCTGTCCTGTGTCTTTCTCTCTAAATATAACATAAGCCTGCTTTTCTCTAACTTTGTATTGCAATTCCTGTTTGTATTATACTAACTTACCTTTAATTTCGCTATAAACTGTCTAGAATTTCTCTATTAAATCATTGTCATATAAGTTGCATCTCTTCTTAACTAATTTATAGGTTCATAGGTTCATAGGTAGGTACTAGGCTATCTGCCCGAGGGCATTTATAAGCCTAGTCAGAGTGTGTCAGCTTTCACCACCCCATTGATTACTTAACTGAGCCTCTGTCAAGAAGAGCCAATGAAGTGATCCCAGGGGTGTATTTTTTGTTACCCATCCACTTGTCAAAGTTTCTCTGGAATAGTGTTAGTGAGGGGCTCTGCCTAATGTAGTTAGGAATTTTGTTCCAAAGCATGGGGAGTCTTTGTGACAGGAATCTATCCCTCCAGCATGTTCTATTTATTGTTGTGGTGAGGTTTAGCTCACTAGAACGAGTGGCTCGCAGTGACTTAGATTTCTTTAGGTGGAACATGTCCATCAATTCTGAGTTGGACATGCCTTTGTAAGTCAGGCAGAGATCACCTCTGAGTAAGTGATATGCCACTGAGTACAGCCGGAGTTTTTCCAGTCAGGCTGCATAGGACATATGTTTGAGGCCAGTAATCTTCTTGGTGAGGTACTTTTGTGGTCTTTCCAGCTGTTGGAAGTGGCTTGTGAAGTACATCCCAAATGGGGCATTGTACTATATGATGGCTCTGATGAGTGATGAGTAGAGGG
Organism: Protopterus annectens; assembly: GCF_019279795.1. Taxonomy (NCBI): domain Eukaryota; kingdom Metazoa; phylum Chordata; order Ceratodontiformes; family Protopteridae; genus Protopterus; species Protopterus annectens. The sequence continues at coordinate 1,582,643,135 of NC_056733.1, read as the reverse complement.
GCACTTTAACCTCTTTATTTCTAGATGTGAACCCTTTAGTAATTTGATGGGCTACATAGAAGGATTTCCTAACCACTTTGGCAATATGGTTGTCAAAAGAGAGATTACTATCTACCTGGGTCCCCAGATTTCTTATTAACTCTTCTGTATTAAGGGGGCTGCCACCTATGTGGTAATTTATGGGTGTTTTGTTTTTCCCAAACGGGATGACTATGCATTTTTTGGCATTTAGCTTGAGACCATGACTTTGACACCAGGTGTCCGACTCAGTAAGGCCCTTTTGGAGAATGTGTCAGTCGGACAGTCAATTATGGTTCCCAGTTTGCAGTCATCGGCGAACTTGGTTAGCCATAGGCCTCCTGCGTTTGCCTGTACTTGTGAGAAGCATATGCCAAACAGTAGGGGTCCCAGGATTGAGCCTTGTGGGACACCACTTGTGACTGGTTTAGAGTTGGACCTGGAGCCCACTATTCTTACCATGTGAGTTCTGTCTGTAAGCCAGTTGGCAACTCATCTCGTGACATAGGGGTTTATGTTAAGGCTGGTGAGTTTTTCTATAATTCCCGAGTGGGGAATGGTGTCAAAAGCCTTGGCTAGGTCAAGGTAGGCTGTGTGAACCACCTTCCCCTCATCTGTGGCCTTGGTGACTGTCTTGAAGAAGTCAACCAGGTTTAGTAGGCATAATCTGCCCTTAACAAAGCCGAACTGGGTCGGGTCAAGTGTTTGGAGGTTCCCAATGTCTTTGTTAATGAGTTCCATGATGATGCATTCCATAGCATTGCAGACCAGGCTAGTCAGGCTTATAGTTACCAGGGTCAGTTGTGGCCCCTCTTTTGTGGAGTGGAATAACCGTTGCTGTGCACCATTCTATGGACACGTAGCCTGTGGAGAGGCTGAGGTTGAACAGTGTGTTTAGGTGGGGGGTGGGTTAGTTTGTTCTGTAGTTCGTGCAAGACGCAGCTTGGGACACCATCTGGCCCCATTGGTGCTGTGCTTTTGGTTTTTGAAAGGGCTGTTTTCACCTGTGCGTCTGTGATTTCCAGGACACTACACTTTTCCGGTATTGTTGTGGGCCCTTTTGGGGGTGAGAGGGGGGTGAAGTTTGCACTGAATCTATCTGCCAGGATGTTGGCAATATCAGTAGGTTCAGTATATTTTGTATTTTCCACTAGCTGAGAGCATATCTGTGAGTTGCCACTTAGATTCTTGACATAGCTAAATAAGGTTTTGTGGTTATCTTTCAAATCCTTGGCTATCTTCCTTTCGAAGTTAGCCTTGGATGATTTTATGAGGGACCTTAGTTTCTTACTGATACTGAATCGGGATGACTTTCCTTCCTGGGATTTGCTTTTTTTCTGAACTAGTTTCCTCCTTCTATTGTATAGCCTGTTTATGGCAGGGGTCCACCAGACTGGTTTCCTTCTCTTAGGGGAGTGAGTCTTGGTTTTGCTAGGGATGGCATGATCCATGAATCCTTGTAGGTACTCATAGAGTGCATTTGTAAAGGTTCCTGCATCTTGGACACTGTTATCCTCTAGCGTGGGGGCTGTGAAACTTACCACCTCTGTCTTAAGTAAGGTGAAGTTTGCTATAGAAAAGGTTTTCTCTGTGGTTTCCTTGGTTGGGGGTGGTGGTATGGTGTGGACATCCAAAGTGATTAGTTTATGGTCTGATCTAACCAGTGACGGGTTGACCTCCAGTGTGGAACACCTGTTGACCATGTTGGTGATGACCAGGTCCAATATGTTTTCACCTCTGGTAGGGGAGTTTACCAACTTTCCAGGGCATTTGAGTTGATAACTTCCAGGAAGCGCTGGACCTGGGAGTTTGTACTTGAGTAGTTTTCCCAGTTAACAGTAGGGTAATTGAAATCGCCCAATATCAGGGTGTTCGGTAGGACCTTCATGTTTTCCAGTGTCTCCAGAAAGGCGGTGGTCCTGGGTCATGGAGGGTGTTCTGTAGCAGGCCACAATTTGCATTGCAGATTTGCCTGATGTTAGTTGCACATGGATGATCTCAGCGGTATCATGCTGCGCCATGAACCTGGAGGTGTAGGTATCCTTGATGAATATGGATACACCCCCTCCTTTTGTGTTTTGGTCCATGTTCTGTGGCCGAAATGTGTGGTATGAGTTGTAGCCCAGTAGTGCTGGGGTGCACTGTGGAGCCTTGAACCAGGTTTCAGTTACTGCACAGATGTCGACGTTCTCCATACTTAGGAGTGCTTTGAGCACGATCATTTTGAGATTTAAACTACTGGTATTGAGTAGCATAACCCTCATTTTTTTTATTTGTGCTGTTTACGGAGGTGGTTTTGACCTTTGAGCCTTGCCTAAAAAAGGCACTACGGGGGCAGCAAGAGCCTTGGCCAGTATTCGAAAGCCTAGGGGTGACAGGTGCAAGCCATCTCTTGCGAAGCAACGAGGCTTGTCAAGCATGTTGTCCCAGGCTGACAGACACTGGATCCCCTTTGAATGACACCAGAAGCTTAGCCAGTTGTTGAAATTGATCATTTTTTTCTTTATACTGCGGTATCATTCTTGGTGAGGGCAGAATGTTACTCAGGGTCATACCCACCTGAGCTACATGATCAGAGAGCTCTTCCATGTCTCTTTTCATGTAGTCCAGGGAGGTACATCTCAGGTCATTCACACCAACATGAACAATGACAGAGTCATATTTGTGCTTGTTCTTGAGTGACCTGAGTACTTGTGTTATGTGGCGGATTCTGGCTCCCGACAGGCAGCTAACAGTAACCTTCTCCTTGTCCAGCCTAGTGAGTGGAACGTCAGTGTGCCTGACTATAGAGTCACCTATTACTAGTGTGTTAGGTATGTTATTTCACCTTAAGGGCTGTGATTGTGCAGTACACTGATTTCGTGTTTTATATGTTGTCTGTTTTGTGACGGGAGGTGCAGGTTTTTTGGGTGTCTGCTTTGGAGGTCTCTGATGCTTTTGCAGGTTTTTTTATATTATATCTAATTTGGTATAATTATTTAAACTGAATTTGTTTTTCTTGCATTATTTTTAAAGTATGTAAAATTATTGTTCTTAAAATGTTTTGTGATACTTTGGAGCTTTTCATCCTGGGCCTCACCGAAAATGGGTTCCTACTCAGTTGGAGTTTCCTGGTAATCAAATATCAATAAGTAAAAAAACAGTATATATATATATATATATATATATATATATATATATATATATATATATATACATATGTGTGTGTGTGTGTGTGTGTGTGTGTAACATACTAACTCCAGGGTTGTGCAGAACCTCTTAGAAAGAGGAAAACCCCATGAATTATGTAATGATCAATCTGCTAAAGTTTGATATATATAATTTGAGAAAGAGGTTGGTGAAGAAGAAGTGGGATTGTCAGAGAGATGAAGAAAGTAGACGGGAGTATAAGGAGATGAGGTGCATGGCAAAGAGAGAGGTGGCGAAGGCTAAGGATAAGGCATATGAAGAGTTGTATGAAAGGTTGGACACTAAGGAGGAAGAAAAAGACCTGTACCAATTGGCTGGACAGAGGGACCGAGCTAGTAAAGATGTGCAGCAGGTAAGGGTGATAAAGGATAATGAGGGAAACGTACTCACAAGCAAGGAGAGTGTGTAGAGCAGATGGAAAGAGTACTTTGAGGGGCTGATGAATGAAGAGAATGAGAGGGAGAGAAGGTTGGATGATGTGTGGATAGTGAATCATGAAGTGCAATGGATTAGCAAGAGGAAGTAAGTATAGCTATGAAGAGGATGAGGAATGGAAAGGCTGTTGGTCCAGATGACATACCTGTGGAAGCAAGGAGGTGTTTAGTTGAAAATGCAGTGGAGTTTTTAACTAGATTATTTAATGAAATCTTGGAAAGTGAGAGGATGCCTGAGGAATGGAGAAAATGTGTTTTGGTACTGATTTTTAAGAATAAGGGTGATGTGCAGAGCTGTAGTAACTACAGAGGGATTAAATTGATCAGTCACATCATGAAGTTATGGGAAAGCATAGTGGAAGCTAGGTTAAGAAGGGAGGTGATGATTAGTGATCAGCAGTATGGTTTCATGCTAGGAAAGAGCACTACAGATATGATGTTTGCTCTGAGAGTATTGATGGAGAAGTACAGAGGAGGTCAGAAGGAGTTGCATTGTGTCTTTGTGGACTTAGAGAAAGCATATGACAGGGTGCCTAGAGAGGAGTTGTGGTATCAAGAAGCAATTTAACCAATGAAAAAAAAAAAAACATGTGAAATGTGCAGCCTAAATCCTTTAAGTGCCTATCTCTTACATAGAACAAAAATGTTAGGCAAAGCAGATTTCTTAAAACAGAAAAAAATGGAGCAGGTAAAGCAGAAAGCAGCTCTATCACTCACAGACAAAAAAAAGTGTAGGCTTACTTTCCTCAACCAGCAGGGAATCACTGGCATTGCTTTAGTTTATGCAGGCTTGAAATCTTTTCAGAAAAAGACAAAGACCCAGAAATCAATTCTGTATATTAGTATCACTCAAGAAGCAGTACTTCCACGGTGGTGCAGCGGTAGCATTGTTGCCTCACAGCAACAAAGAAGTATCACTCAAGAAGCAATTTAACTGATGATAAATCATGTGAATATGCTGCCTAGATAAGTGTATATGTCTCAAATAGAATATAAACACTAGTTCAAGCAGTTTTGTTAAAACAGAAAACAAGATGGAGGAGATAAAACAGAAAGCCACTCTATCACTCAATGACAGAAAAATATATAGGTTTGCTTTCCTCACCCAGCAGGGAATCAACAGCAGTGCTTTAGTTTATGCAGGCTTGAAATCATTTCAGAAAAAAACAAAGACCCAGAAGTTCACTGTGTATTTAAGTATCCTCAAGAAACAATTTAACCAACATCTGATGTGAAACATGTGGCCAAGGGTTTGTCTTTTGAAAATGCATTGAACATTTTCAAATTTAACAGTAGATTTTTTTCATCTAATAAAGTAACATCTCTTTAAGCTTTATATTTGGATGGCATTTTGCTACAAGGTCATATGCTACTGCCTCGTAGTGCTTAAATGGCCTTGGGTTTCATTAAGCATTCTGTTCACTGATTGTATTTTTAGAGAACACTGCAGGAGAAAGAAATTTTTATTTGAGATCTTCACTAAATGGGGTATAGTAACTCTTAACTTCATTTTTATAGCTGAAACATTTCAGACAATATGGTGGAAGGAATTAAAGCTGTACTCCATTGACAAAGAAACATGTTTGGTTCTGGTTATTTTTGCAGGTGTTTAATCCTGAAACTCTGTTACCTTTCATTATTTTTTAATACTACCCCTTTCTACTTGATTGCTTTGCTAGCACTTGGGTCTGTTAGTATTATCTCTTGTCACAGCCTCAACAAAGGGGTGAGTGAGTTAAGAGCTAATTCCTAAATTTTAATAGTCCATTTCTTCATAGGTTCATAGGTAGGTAGTAGGCTATCAGCCCAAGGGCCTACGTAAGCCTAGCCAACAAGGTTCCCTGGCTTGCGCCACCCAAGAAAGTTAATTTCCTGTGCCCCAGTTGAGTGTATTTCCTATTTCCCATCCACTCATCAAGATTTTTCTTGAAGAGTGCTAATGAGGAACTTTGCTTGACATAGATGGTAGCTTGTTCCAGAGTATAGGAAGTCTCTGGGACAGGAATCTATCCCTCCAGCATGTCCTGTTTATTGTGGTGACAAGGTTTAGGTCCCTAGACCATGTAGCTCAGAGGGATTGGGATTTCTTTGGGTGTAGTATGTCCAACAACTCTGGGTTTAACATGGCTTTGTATGTTAGGCAGTGATCTCCTCGGAGTAGGTGATATGCTACAGGGTAAAGCTGGAGTTTTTTGAGATGGTCAGTGTAGGGCATCTGTTTGAGGCCAGTAATCCTCTTTGTGAGGTACTTCTGTGGCCTTTCCAGCTGCTGCAGATGTCTTGTGAGGTACATTCCAAAAGGGGCATTGTACTCTATAATACGTCTAATGAGTGCTGAGCAGAGGGGAACAATTACCTCTTTTTTCCTGGATAAGAACCCTTTTGTGATGAGGTGTGCCACATAGAAGGATTTCCTGACTACTGTGGTGAGGTGATTATCAAAGGAGAGACTACTGTCCACCTGTATCCCAATGTCTCTTATCACACTTTCAGCGTTAAGTAGACTACCACCTATGTGGTAGCTTATGGGTACAGAGTTTTTACCAAAGGGGATGACAATGCACTTTTTGGCATTGAGCTTGAGGCCATGCCTCTGACACCAGGCATCTGTCTCAGTGAGGCCCTTCTGTAGGATGTCCACATCATTTGGGCACTCAACTATGGCTCCTAGTTTGCAGTCATCTATGAAATTCATTAGCCAGAGGCCATCTGTGTTAGCCTGTACTTCAGAGAAGTAGATACCAAACAGGAGAGGTCCGAGGACTGAACCCTGTGGTACTCCACTTGTCACTGGTTTGAAGTCAGATTTGGAGTCTGCAACTTTTACAGTGTGGGTTCTGTTAGTGAGCCAGTTGGCAACCTATCTTGTAACATAGGGATTTATACCTAGTTTAGTGATTTTAGCTATAATTCCAGAATGGGGGATGGTGTCGAAAACCTTGGCGAGGTCAAGATAGGCTGTGTGAACCATCTTACCCTTGTCTACGGCTTTGGTGACTGGCTCAAAGAAGTTGATCAGGTTCAGAAGGTATGATCTGTCTTTCACAAACCTGAACTGGGTGGGCTCTAGAGTTTAGAAGTTACCAATGTCTTTGTTTATGAGTTCCATGATGATACATTCTTTGGCCTTGCAGACCAGGCTCATCAGGCTAATAGGGCGATAGTTCTCAGGATCAGTGGTGGCTCCCCCTTTGTGGAGTGGGATAACTGTTGCTGTGCGCCATTCAGTGGGCACAAAGCCTGATGTGAAACTATGATTGAACATGGTGCTTAGGTGGGGAGGTAGTTCGTTCTGAGGTTCATGTAAAACGCAGCCTGGGATGTTGTCCTGTCCCATGGATGCTGTGTTTTTGGTTTTAGAGAGTGCAGCTTTTACCTACATAGATGTGATTACAGGAACTCTGCATTCTTCCTGTATAGATATGGGCCCTTTAAGGGGGTGAGAGGGGGGTAAAGTTAGCACTGAACCTATCTGCCAGGATGTTGGCAATATCAGTTGGTTCTGTAATTTTAATGCCGTTATGCTGTAACTCAGAGCAGATCTGGGTGATTATCGAAGTATATCAGAGGATGGACAATCAAAAAAGAACTTGGGCCCAAGTTACAGCAGATGGTTATAGTGATAAAAAAAATCATAGTAAACAACAGCCACAAAAAAACTGGGGGGGGGGGCAACAAATATCCAAAGAAGAATTGGAATTACCAGCAGAAGCAATGGAAGACTTAAAAAGTGTTAATTTTAAAATTATTAATTTGTGTAGTAAAAAGATTTCTTATGATGACTGCTGTGTATTAAGTAAGGGATGGAATTTTGCCCCAGCACAAAGGGCCAACAAACTTGTCATGATTAATGAATTAAGAGACTATGTGAGAAAATTAAATCTCAAAGTATTGTTAGGAAGTCAGAAGCCTAATAACTGTGACTTCTATAAACCTAGTTGTTATAATCCACCTTTATGTAAAGAATTGGAAATGTTTCTCAATATATGTGAACTACAGATGCTAGAAATGTTAGAAGAAGATACAAAATACAAATATTATAATCTAACAAAAAAAGAGAAAAAAATGTTTAGATGTCCTACTTAAAGATGAGAATATACTTGCTTAAAAGCTGACAAAGGGGGAGCAATGGTTTTAATGGATAGGAAAGATTATGAAGGAAAGATGAAAGAAATGTTATCAGACTCCAATTTTTATAAGTCAGTAAATATGTCTGAAATTAAGAAACGTTTTTCACTTATAGAATCATGTATAGTAGAATTGTTCTATGCAGGTAGAATTGATGAAAAAATGAAAAGGAACATAACTAATAACAACCCACTGATTAGTAGGATCTTTGGAATACCAAAAACCCATAAAAACATAGATTCTCCCCCTTTAAGACCAATAGTTGCTAGTAAAAATAGTAAATAAGAAGGGATGTCTATTTTGGTTGATAAACATTTACAGAAAGTAGTTCCGAAGGGAGTCACTTATATAAAGGACAGTTATGACTGCATGGCAAAACTTAACAATATTAAGGTCTCAGAATCTGATATATTTGTAACATTAGATATAAATTCTCTCTATACTATGATTCCTAATAAGGAAGGTATGGAGATGGTTAGAATGGAACTACTGAAATCAAGAGAATTTTCTATAAATACTATTAGTCTGCTAATGGAAATGATAAATTTAGTATTAAGTTATAATTATTTAAAATTTTATGATGAATTGTTTGTCTAAGTTAATGGGGTAGCTATGGGTGCAGCTTTAGCATCTAGCTATGCCAATTTATTCATGCAAGGCTGGGAAATAGCAAATATATTAGAAAGTAGGTTTGTGAAAAATATCAAAATGTTAAGATTTATTGACGATATTCTGATTATTTGGAGTGGGACGGTCGAAGAATTAATTTTGTTTTTGAAATATATTGACAATGTCTGTTCTTACATTAAGTTTTCATACAATATCAATACTGAAAATATTAATTTTTTAGATCTCACTATATACAAAAAAAAATGGAAAACTAGTGTCAAAAATATATAAAAAAGAATTTCAAAATAATATGTATTTACATTATTCAAGTTTACATAAAAAAAAAAAACTAAACAGAATATTGTCAAAGGACAAATAAAGAGAATAAGTAATTTAAAAGATGATAATGAAATTTTTCATTTAGAAGCTGATAACTTCTGTGAAAGGATGTTAAGTAGAGGTCATCCCCAAGAAATGATTAAGGAAGTTATGACAGAAAAAATTATAAATAGAAATAAAAATGAGAAAAAGGAGTCGAATAAAACATCTTCAGCAGATTTTACTACTGCTTTGGCAGTACAAAATAGCACTGATTCTTATGTTATTAAAAATATAGTAAGAAAAAATTGGGGAAATTTTAAAACCAATATTAATTTATTACAGAAGTTAGGCGACAAACCTAAATTTGTGCAAAAAAGAGCAAAAAATTTTAAAGATTTTTTTCAAGGAAAATTAAATAAAATTAGAGTAGTAGAAGAAAGAAAAGGAATGTATAAATGTTTTAATTGTAATTATTGCAATTATTTATATACAGATATGCATGAGATTTCTGTGGGCAAAACTAAGATATATGTTCCAGGCAGATTTACTTGTAAGTCTAAAAATGGTGTCTATTTAATAATATGTGTAGATTGTAACTCATTTTATGTAGGTAGAACAGGAAGGGAATTGTATAAAAGAATTTATGAACATCAATATGCCATAGGCAAAAGAGATGTCAAAAATGCTTTGGCAAAACATTATTTAGAAAGTAAATGTAAGACTAATTTCAAATGTTTAGTTATAGATTTTATCCATCCCAATGTTACAAAGATAAATATTGAAGAAGAATTGGGGTGGCTTGAATACTGCTGGCAAGAGAGATTAAATGCGTGTTTTCTGCCAGGGTTAAATAATAGAGAGGAATTCATTATGTATTTAAAAAGGAAAGGTTTTAAACATTAGGTTAGTTTTTAGGTATACATAATAGATTAATAATATTGTAGTTCAAACACATTTTAAACTGATAACTTTTAATTGGATTGCTTAATTGAAGCAGCTTAGTAATTGCTAAGAGTATTTAAATGAAGCAGTGTGTTGTAACCATTAGTCTGAAGAAATCTCCCTTTGGAGATGAAAGCGCTCATTTGTGGTTATATTACAGCTTAACTACAGCTTGTTTTTGTGTGTTTTATTGGATTTTATCCTGTGGATTTTACTTCGTGGATTAAACTTCTTTTTGTGCTATTCTGCCATTGTTTCTTTTTGGATTTGTGCTTTGTTTTGAAGTGTGCTGCTTTGCTCACCACAGATCTGGGTGTTGCCATTTAGATTCTTGACATAGCTATAGAATGCTTTGTGGTTGCCCTTAGAATCAGTGGTGATTTTGTTTTTGTAGCTGGCTTCAGAGGATCTTATAAGGGATCTCAGCTTCTTACTGAGGCTGACCAGGAGCTCCTCCACTCATGGGATTTTATTCTCTTTTGCAACAGTTTCTTCCTTCTGTTGTAGAGTTTGTTTATGGCAGGGGACCACCAGATTGGCTTCCTTTTTTTCGAGGATAGCATCTTGGTTCTGTTTGGGATAGCATGATCCCATGCACTCGTGTAAGTGCTTATAGAGTGCATTTGTGTAGGATTCAGCAGTCGTAACTGTATTGTCCATCTGCATGGGTGTCATAAAGTTTGCCATTTCTGTCTTGAAAACATGAAGTTGGCTTTGGAGAAATTTTTTACCGTGGTTTTCTTAATGGTGGGTGGGGGCAGGATGTGGATATGTAGGGTGATTAGCTTATGGTCGAATCTGACCAACGAGGAGTTGACTTCAGGTGTGGAACACAGGTCACTCATGTTGGTAATGACTAGGTCTAGGATATTGTTATCTGTTAGAAAAATGTGTAATAGTAATATGCATGCTTAGTGCATTTGAGGTTTAAAAGGGTTAATACATTTATTCTGTTCACACTGCATGAATCTGCACAGCTATTAGAAACTTAACAAGAAGCATTTCATTTCTGCTAATGTCATGAAAATAACAAGAGACATTTCATTTATGCTACTGTCATGAAACTTAACTAAGAGATATTCTTTTCTGCTTATGCTATGAGAAACTATGCAGCTGCTAGAAGCTTTGATAAAGAAAACAATAGATGCTTGAAAGTATAAACCATAGTCAGCATTACTTGTACCAAAGCTAGAAATGTACCTTGAATCTAGACAAAATGTAACACATGTATTAGAACAGTACAATTAAATAATTGAAAAGTTAAAATGGGCTAAAATAAGCCCAAGGCCAGGTTGTTTTTCTCAAAATGTTTTGCAAAACAGCAGATAATCTAACTTATAAGGCTAGTAACATTTTCTGTAGAACATACAGAAAGCTGTGTCTAACTACGTCAGCAATAGAATAGTAACATTTTCTGTGTGACAGGAAGATAACTGTATAAGAATAACATACTAATCACCAGTAATTCAGACAAACCTTGTGCCTACATGCTTTGTCTCCTTGCTGCAAGTAATAAAGGGTGCCTTGCTTGATCCTAACGTGAATTGGTCTTAGAAGTTTTTTCCTTTGACAGATTGGTCCTTCAGACCGGAAACCTCTCTTCACCTCGGATCAGACGGCCAGGTGGTTGAAACCGTACGGGGAAGAAACCAAATCGGTTCTTCTTATATGGAAAGTCCTCCGACTGAATTGTCGTTCAAAAGAGGCCAGCCACTTTCTGATCTGTGACTGAAGGACAGGTCTCCGTGAATTGGTGATCAATCACGTGGGCTCAGGTAAGGTGAATCTACTTTTTTTCTGTTTTCTGTTTTAGATCAGGGACTAGATGTGTATTGTTTTTGTTAGACTGTATTTTTCTTACAAGTCAGGGACAAAAAAGATTACTGTCTTGTCACAGATCAGGAGAAACAGAATAAGTAGGCAGTCATTCTGAAGAGACTATAACAAAATCTGTGGTACCACGTTAAAAATTAAGAGAAGTTACGTAACGATCAAAGGGTAGAACAAAATGGGTAATAATTGCACAAAAAGACCCCAAAATCTACTTTTTACAGAAGACGCAAAATATATGCAGTCGCAGCGTGCCGGCAATATTAGATATTATTCAAAATGGGTTAATAAATACGAATTTGATGGAAAATTAGAAAAATCCTCGCTTATCAAACTTATCAGACAGCTCAAAACTGATTCCAAAGGTCGGGTTAAAAATCAACGTCAATTAGGAATTCCTCAGGCTTGAGGAAGTAAACCGTCGGGAACAAAAGAACAAAAATTCAAAAGCAATGTTTTTAGATAAGGAGAACAATAACTTAGTAATAGCATCAGCACCTCCACCTCCCTTACCAGAATATGAAGCAAGTGAACAGGTTAGTCCACCCCCACGATATCCTGTAGTCACTGAAGATAGAGATATTATGAAACTAAAACTGACTAAAATTAGAGATCCCATTGGGACCAGGTCCCGAACAAAGGCAGGTAACTTAGATGAAGGCATCGAGTTATAGCAAATGGTGAAGAATTCACGATCTATAAGTGAAGAAGAAATATGCCCACTTATAGAAGTCCCAATCCTCAGGCAGGTCAAGACAATCAGGACCCAACTATTTTATTGTATAGACCTTGGACTCCGGAAGACATCCAGAAAGCCACTGAGGGAATTCCCCATCCAAAGGTTAATTTTAGAAAATTCTCAGAAGATTTACAAGGAATGAGGCTGAGTTATAACTTAAACGGAGAAGAGATTGGAAAAGTAGTTAGACAGATTGTAGGGCCAGATTGGTACATGATTAGTGTGAACTGAAATCCCCGTGACGCTGCACAAAGACCCCTCCCACATAGCAGTGCAGAATTAGACACCAGAGTAAAAGGTCTTACAGACCGCATCTCTGAAAAATGTAAACCTAGGGCAGACTGGACTTACATTAATCAATGCATCCAACAAGAAAGTGAAACAATTGACCGGTACTATGCCAGATTATTAGAGTGTTTTAATAACTACTGTGGAATGCAGGTTCCTGAAGATCAAACACATGATTCCCCATATGAACAGCAGTTAAAGAATGCATTTTTAAAGGGCGGTATTGCACCTATAAGCAGTTTTATTACAAAACATATGGTAGACCATCGTACAAGCAGGTTACAATCATTACTTGAATATGCTAGGCATGCCAAAAGGCATTTTAATAGCAAAAAGAAAAAGAAAGCTCAGGTATTTTCTGTAGAAGATGAAGCAGAAGTTTATGTAGTACAGTCTGGGAAAAAGGGCAAGAAAAATGCACAGGGAAACAAACAATCTGATCAATGATCAGAGGACTTTGAAGGGCAAAAGAAAAGGGGAGAATGTTTTAAATGTGGTAAAAAGGGACATTTGGCAAGGGATTGCAAGAAAAACAAGAAGGCAACAACGGAAGACAAGGAGGATGAGGACTGACTATATGGTAGTCAGAAATCACTAGAAGGGGCTAGTGAAGAAAGGACAAATGAGAATGGGATAGAGGGAGTAGTGGAAGTGCAGGAAGTTAGTGACAATGAAGAAAATGAAATATTAGACCTAGCTCTATTGAGCTTGGAGCTTTATTTAGCAGACACAAAACCAGAAGTTACACTCTTGGTAGAAGGGAGGGAAGTTAAATTCTTGTGTGACTCAGGGGCATCACGAACCCTGATACAGCCCTCCAAACTGCCAGAAAACACAGAGTCACCTGATTACATACTGGTCAAAGCAGCTAATGGACAGCTGTATCAGGAGCCTCTCTCCCGTAACATTGCAATAACTGATCCAGTTTCAGGATTGACACAGAAAAGCAAAATTGTTGTTTCTGCAAAATGCCCAGTAAACCTCTTGGGCAGAGACCTCATGCAGCTATTTGGTATAGCAGTAGTTCCAACCATGCAGGGTATGGAAGCACAGCAACAAATTGATACCTTTGCAGAGCAACTGGAGAGTGAAATGTTTTATTGGTACAGCCAGGACTTGGTTACGACTGGTCCAGGGACTGTGACCAAAGAGTTAATGAATGTAGCCATCAGCAAGTTCCCCTCCCTTGACATTGATAAGCAACACCTGTTGCACTGTACCCTGTATTATTGTAACACACCAGGACCTGATAAGGAATATGAGCAAGAATTATTTAAGAATCATGCAAACAGATTGGTATTAGAATAAAATCCAAACCAGCCCCCTGGCTAACAAAAGAGACTAGACAAAAAATACTACTTAGAAATAAAGCTTGGCCCAATTGGAGAACTAACAGAACCTCCCCTGAAAGACAAACCTTTAGACAGCTGAGAAACATAACTAAAAAGGCTATACTCTCTGACAAAAAGAACTACTATAGTAAGCTACAACAAACACACCACAAGCAGCCTCAGAAATTTTGGACTAACATCAATAGACTCCTCAAACCTGGTCACTCTAGCACACCATCCCCTCATGATGCTGATCATAACACTCCACTTCAAATAGCCAACAACTTCAACACCTATTTCACAGAGACCATACAGTCCCTAGATAGTCAGCTTTCCACTGATAACATGAGGCTCCCTTCTTCTACAGCTGGATCTCTACCAACTTTTAGATTTCATCCTATTTCAACAACTTTCATCTACAAAATCCTACTAAAGCTTAAGCCTTGTACTCCTTCAGCTGACCAGTTACCTTCTGAGTATTTGCAAATAGCAGCGAAAGTTATTGCCTTTCCCATATCCATCCTACTCAATAGTACCATTAATGAAGGCATCATTCCAGACATCTGGAAAATCTCCCACATCATCCCCCTACATAAAGGTGGTAAATCCAACGACTACTCTAATTACAGGCCAATAGCTCTCCTATCACCCTTAGCTAAAGTCATGGGAAAATGTATTCACCATCAGTTACTCAACCACCTAACTAAACACAATATTCTGGCTACATGCCAGCATGGCTTTAGGCCATTTCATAGCACTACCACTGCTCTACTATCTTTCACTGACACCATTAATAAGAACCGTAATAACAATATCCTTTCTTCTGCTCTCTTCATTGACCTTTCAAAGGCTTTTGATATGGTTAATCATCCCCTACTTATAAATACTCTTGAACTTCTTGCTCTAAATCCCCCAGTTATACAATGGTTCAAGGCCTACCTTAACAATAGGCAACAGGCAGTTCTCTGGGAAAATAAACTATCATCCCTCCTACCAGTCACCCTTGGAGTCCCCCAGGGCTCCATTTTAGGACCTCTTCTCTTTTCTTTATTCATCAACAACCTTCACATAGCAGTCCCTGAAGCTACCTGCATTCAATATGCCGATGATTCCACACTTATATGTTCTGCTAACTCCACATCTGAACTACTCTATCTAACTCAAAAAGTATTTAACTTAGTAGAAGACTGGTTCCTAAAACGCTGCCTTCTTTTGAACGCCAAAAAAACCAAGCTTCTACTCTTTGCACCCACCAGTAGGTCCTCTCCTATTGATTTCTCTATTATATCTAACAACAGTACCCTTATCTCTCCTGAACAAACTACCAAACTATTAGGAGTCACAATTGATAACAACCTCAACTTTGATATGCATATAAATAACACCATTCAAGCAGTGAACAGAAAAATTGGCTCCTTATACAGAATCAAACCATTCCTAACTCCTCTAGCTAGAACCACCATTGCCCACTCTCACTTAATCTCAACTCTTCTCTATGCTTCTCCTATTTATACTAATCTAAAAAAAAATAATCTTCTCAAACTATCTTACTCCTATAACAATATTGCCAGGTTTGCCACTGGCAATGCATTTCAAACACACCACTGTCTGAATCTTAAGCAGCTTGACTGGCTTGAACTCCCTAACATGCTAACTTTTTCCCGACTCACGATTGCTCACAAAATCTTTTACCAACCTAATAATACTCCAATTCTCGCTAACCTCATTACCCCTTATAATAATCTGATTTCTCTACGCTCTTCAGGTAAATTACTTGCTAGTATAAGTAAGTCCAATAACTTGTCAGGCGACAGCATTTTCTCCAATACTGTTGGGAAACACTGGAACCTTCTACCTACTAATCTAACTCTACTTCCATCACTGTCACTCTTTAAGCAAAAACTCAAAATTCACCTAAAATCACACTGGTTATGTCCCTGCACTAACCCTGATTAATTAATTAATTAATTAATTAATTAATTAATTAATTAATTAATTAACCACCTTTTCTTTTTACTGCCTATGGTTCTACATCTCACTCTATATACCCCTCTGTATGCTAATATCTGGTCTCCGAAAACTTATAACCACAAGTGTTTATGTTAACCAGCAATTAACTATAGTGTATCTCGCTTATCAAACAATCTCACAACTGTTATATTATTGACCTACTTGTACTTTTACTTTGAGTATGCCTTCTTTTGATTGTATATACCTCTTATTATTTTTTTTTTGTACTTGTACTTGTTTTTGTTATATAATTGCATAATACTGTTTATACTATGTTGGAGCTTTTCTCCCCGGGCCTCTACTGAAAATGGAAATATATCCAGTTAGACTAGCCCGGTCAACAAATGTAAAATAAATAAAAAATAAAAGTATTGCGTAATCTGTACGGGACACAGAAGGGAACAGTGTAGCCAGCTGTTCATTGCCCCAGGAGTTCTTTGCACTTTATAAATCTAATCGATTACCATATGTTAGCTTAACAATAAACAGAAATATAGAATGGGCAGACCTGGGAGAAAAAGTCAGGAGATGGGAGAAACAGACAGAACTAGAACTGTCAGAACAGGGAATATAAATACAGAAGTTGAACTGGATAAGTCAGACCAACCCAGCTGTGCACTTGCAGTCTAACAAGGACAGCTGATTGACACTCCTGTTAGAGGAGGAAAAGAATGCCTTACGAAATATACCAGAGACCCTCTGGTCAACAGGAAAATCAGATGTAGGACTCATTCGTACAGCGGGACCAGTTACTATCACGCCAAAGTCAGCATTCAGACCACAAAAAAGACAGCATCCCTTAAGAAAAGATGCAGTGGCAGGGATAAAGCCTATTATAGCAGCCTTACTTAAAGGAGGGCTACTAGTAGAATCTCCCGATTCACCATGTAACACACCTTTATTTCCAGTTAAAAAGGCCAATGGAGAATGGCGTATGGTCCAAGATTTACAAGCTGTAAATGATGCAGTAATACCAAGAGCACCTACGGTGCCAGACCCACACACCCTGTTGAATGATCTGAAACCTCAACAGAAGTATTTTTCTGTGGTAGACATCAACAATGCGTTCTTTTCGATACCGATACACCCTGATAGCCAGTATTGGTTTGCATTCACATTTCAGGGGAAAAGGTATACATATACACGACTACCACAGGGATATTGTGAAAGTCCAACAATATTCTCACAAGAAATGGCAAGCAACTTGGCGGGATTCACCCCACCAAGAGGCAGTCAGATTTTACTTTATGTTGATGACATCTTGCTGGCAGCCCCCACCCAGCAGGAACGTAGAGAAGATACCATAGCACTTCTATGATTTTTAGCCGCTGAAGGACATAAAGGTAAATAAAAGTAAACTACAGCTTTGGAAAAAACAAGTCAAATACCTGGGATATGTAATATCCAAGGAAGGTAGAACATTAGATGAGGACAGAAAAATAGCAATATTGCAAGCACCAAAACCCACTACCAAGAAGGAAATGATGTCCTTCCTGGGTACAACCAATTTTTGCCGGAGCTGGATTCCAAACTATGCCTTGGAATCTGCACCTCTGACTGACCTTATATATAAAAAGCCTATGGCAGCACAGGATTTGTTACAATAGACACCAGAGGTAGAATCTGCTTTCTGCAAACTAAAGCAGTTAATAGCATCCTCATTAGTTCTGGGATTTCCAAACTTCCATAAACGTTTTTTCCAAACTGTAGATTGTAAGCAGGGTTACATGACATCAGTATTAACACAACAGCATGGGGATAAGCAGCGCCCCATTGCTTACTATTCATCACAACTAGACCCAGTGGCACGATCCTTACCTCACTGTGTACAAGCAGTAGTTGCAGCTGCAATGGCAGTACAGGCTTCAGCCTCAGTAGTCTTGGTCCACCCTCTCACTTTGAGAGTACCTCATACAGTCGCAATTATTTTACTACAAGAAAAGGTGGCATATCTTTCCCCTGCTAGGCATCTTTCCTGTATGACTATATTGTTGAGCCAACCTCATATGACAATTGAATGCTGCATGACTTTAAACCCTTCTACTCTGCTCCCGACCCCTGAAGACGGCACACCACACCACTGCCTGCAGGTAATTGAGCAAAAGACACTACCTAGAAAAGATCTCATGGATGTCCCCTTGGATGATGCCGAGGTGACATACTACATGTATGGCTCATGCAGAAGGGGTCCTGCAGGACAGAACCTAGTAGGATATGCAGTAGTTTCTGATACTGGGATTATAGAAGCAAAACCTTTACCACACAACTTATCTGCACAGGCAGCAGAATTGATTGCCCTGACACGGGCATGTACATTAGCAAAGGGTAAATGTGTAAACATTTTTACTGATAGCCAGTACGCTTTTTCTACTGTACATGTTTTTGCGCAACAGTGGAAAAACCGGAGAATGATAACATCTACTGGCAAACCTATAAATCATGCACAGTTTATTTTAGATCTTTTAGAATCTATTACCTCGGAAAGTAGCCATTTGTAAATGCACTACTCACACCAAGCAACAAGATAGGATTTCAAAAGGTAATGCGAGAGCCGATACAGCTGCAAAACAAGCAGCCACAGAAGTATTTCTTTTAAATGAGGAATTACAACCCTCTGAGATTTTAGATTTAGATATGATAAAAACAATGCAGACACTCACTACACAAGCTGAAAAACAACGATGGATAAAATGAGGAGCAATCCTCGAAAAGGGGCTGTACATCTCTAGAGAAGGAAAACCGATACTACCCTCTAATTTGTTTCAATATGCAGCTTTGTTGAGCCATGGGCAGTGCCATGTCTCAACAGGGGGGATGGTACAGCTGGTGAACCAGGTGTTCACAATGTACGGATTTACAAACTACTCTAAAGAATTTTGTTTGATATGTCAGATTTGTAACAAACATCATGCACAGGGGGCGATAAAGCCCAAGCAAGGGAGTTTCCCTACACCACCATATCCGTTTCACACTATCTGTATGGATTTCATAGAATTGAATAAATGTGAAAATAAGAAGTATTGTCTTATCATTGTAGATATGTTTTCCAGATGGGTGGAAGCCTTTCCAACCAAAAATCCAGATGCAGCTACGGTGGCAAAGGTACCAAGGAAATCATTCCTAGGTTTGGTATTCTGGAAAGGATCTACAGTGACAATGGTGCACACTTTGTAAATCAAACCATACAGCAGTTGAGTAAGCATTTTGGTATTTCTTTAAAAAATCATTGTGCATACCATCCACAATCTGCAGGGCTAGTTGAAAGGCATAATGGTATACTAAAAAACAAATTGAGAAAATTAATTGCTGAGACAGGAAAAAACTGGTTATACTGTTTGCCCCTGGCACTGTTGAGCATGAGAGCTGTCCCTACAACAAAAGGATTGACTCCTTTTGAAAAATTATTTGGAAGGGCTTATTATACACCCCAGTGGAAACTTCTCATGTCATCAGACCAGGAATCTGATTTCACACTAGCTGAATATATGAAAAAGCTGTTGAGTTCTAAACATCTATTGCAGTCAAATTCTGTTTCAGATAGAAAACAAACCGAGACTTCAGAAGTGGCAGTGACACCCGGAGATTGGGTGTGGATCAAAAACATCAAGAGGAAGAATTGGTCATCACCAAGGTGGGAAGGTCCCTACTAGGTGCTTCTTTCAACACCCACTGCAGTCAAGATAGCAGAACGAGCTTCGTGGATACACCTGACACACTGCAAGCTGGTTAAGAACTTTGAGTTGGACAAAAATCTTACCTCTTCATCGGGGCCCTCAGCACAAAGTCTGGCTACAAAGGGGGGTCAGATCAATAGGACTGATCCATCTCAACCCTAGTGAAGAAACCGTCGGTGCTGAAGAACCTATTAGGGCAGAGAGTAAGAGCACATGTCCAAGATGATGGAATTCAGTAAGATCCAAATACACCTACTTGGAAGAGTCGGTGAAAACAGTATTGCATAATCATCCTGTTGACTGTACTAGTGACAATAATCTTTTTTGTTGTGGCCATTCCTTTTCCCAGCCACACAAATTGAACTAAACAAGCATGCAGAGTGGCACGCAGAGTGGCACCCGAACTTTAACACTTACCAGGCAATCAAATATGTGTATGCTGAGACCTTCAGTGTTTCGAATTGCTGGATTTGCACAGCTTTGCCAACAGCATATAGGGGGTTGCTGTTAACTTCAGTTCCCCTAGGAGCCAACAAGACCTGGGAAAACTTAATTTATGATACATCAGATGTCACATCACAAGATAAAGTAGCATTGCACTTGTCTGTTCGACAGAAGGGAACTGTGTGTTTTTACAAGAATGATACAGTTCAGGTGGGCTGGAGCAATTGCAATGTGACTGTTCCCTATAGTTGCTACACTAAACCTGATAACATCAGATCCTATTGCAACACAAACTATGATTCATTTGTGCATAGGACAATTGGTGAAGTAAAACATAATGCTGACCTCTATAGACAACTGTCTATAATCGACAAAAAAATGTTTTATGCAGAGCCAGGGCATAGTAAAGTTACTACCAAAGTAAAATATTGTTACTTTGTATGTGGTAGGAAAGCATATAAATGGTTACCTGAGAATTGGTCCGCCAGTTGTTTTTTGGGGTACCTGGTTCCGGCCATAGATGCTACACTAAACCTGATAACATCGGATCCTATTGCAACACAAACTATGATTCATTTGTTGAACTGATGCATAGGACAATTGGAGAAGTAAAACATAATGCTGACCTCTATAGACAACTGTCTATAATCGACAAAAAAATGTTTTATGCAGAGCCAGGGCATAGTAAAGTTACTACCAAAGTAGAAGATTGTTACTTTGTATGTGGTAGGAAAGCATATAAATGGTTACCTGAGAATTGGTCTGGCAGTTGTTTTTTGGGGTACCTGGTTCCGACCATACGACACACAGCAGTTTTACCTCAAGGGAAAATTTGGAATGTTCGAGAAATCAAGAAGCCTGTCAATCCAGTGGGGCAAATCAATGCGCGCTGGAAAAACCATCATGCTGTGGGCTTAGGAAAAAATGGACTGTCACATATGGACTTGAGTGATACTGTTATCTTGTGGGCAGGTGTACTGCCAGCATATGGAGCAACAAAATCAATCTGGGAACTGAGAAAATTGTCTAAGCTTCTCAAAATAATGAGCAATGCAACCTTTTCTGCCCTAGAATTGTTGACAGATGAACTGACTGCCATGAGAACAGTGGTGCTTCAAAATCGCATGGCTGTTGACTTCACCCTAGCGGCGAGAGGAGGTACGTGCACTTTAATCCAGGAGGAGTGCTGTTCGTATATTCCTGACCACAAACACGAGATAGACAACCATCTTGAGGTAATTCAGCAGGTGTCAGCCATGACCAAACCAGGACCAAATCCATTGACGGACTTTTTCCAGAAATTGTTTGGGGGGTGGGGCCAGTATCCTGATGAACATTCTGATTGCCATCTGTGTAGAAATAATCCTACTGGTGGTATGTGTGTGCTGCTGCATCCCCTGCATAAAAAGACTGATTAAAGACTTTATAGACATTTTAGTTTCAGAAACCTTATACCAAGATGCTGAACTTGAAGAATTGCTAAAAAACTGAAAATGCTTTCATAAGTTTAAACTGAATGACTCTCTTAACTGCAAATCCTGAGTAGGAAGAGGTTAGGGGAAGAAAAAAAACTGTTTATGCTTATCTTGAAAGTAGAATAAAAGTATTAAAAGGGGGGAATTATTAGAAAAATGTGTAATAGTAATATGCATGCTTAGTGCATTCGAGGTTTAAAAGGGTTAATACATTTATTCTATTCACACTGCATGAATCTGCACAGCTATTAGAAACTTAACAAGACACATTTCATTTCTGCTAATGTCATGAAAATAGCAAGAGACATTTCATTTCTGCTAATGTCACGAAACTTAACAAAGAGATATTCTTTTCTGCTTATGCTATGAGAAAGTATGCAGCTGCTAGAAGTTTTGATAAAGAAAACAATAGATGCTTGAAAGTATAAACCATAGTCAGCATTACTTGTACCAAAGCTAGAAATGTACCTTGAATCTAGACTAAATGTAACACATGTATTAGAACAGTACAATTGAAGAATTGAAAAGTTAAAATGGGCTAAAATAAGCCCAAGGCCAGGTTGTTTTTCTCAAAATGTTTTGCAAAACAGCAGATAATCTAACTTAGTCAGCAATAAGGCTAGTAACATTTTCTGTAGAATGTACAGAAAGCTGTGTCTAACTATGTCAGCAATAGAATAGTACCATTTTCTGTGTGACAGGAAGAGAACTGTATACGAATAACATACTAATCACCAGTAATTCAGACAAACCTTGTGCCTACATGCTTTGTCTCCTTGCTGCAAGTAATAAAGGGTGTCTTGCTTGATCCTAACCTGAATTGGTCTTTGAAGTTTTTTCCTTTGACATTATCCCTGATGGGGGTGTGGATAAGTTGATCCAGGGCATTGTAATTTATGAATTCCAGAAAGCGTTGAGCGAAGGAGGTGGTACATGAGTAGTTTTCCCAGTTATTGGTGGGGTAGTTGAAATCACCCATTATTAGGGTGTTTGGTTGAACCCTAATATTTTCCAGTATATCAAGAAAAGAGGAGTGGGAATCCTGGGTCATGGTGGGGGATCTGTAGCAAGCTACAGTTTAGATTGCAGTTTTGCCCAGAGTTAGTTGCACTTGGATAACCTCGGATGCATTATGCTGCGCAACTAGCCTGGAGGTGTGGATATCCTTAATGAATATGGACACACCTCTGCCTTTGGTGTTCTGGTCCAGGTTAGATGGCTGAAAAGTGTGGTATGAGTTATAACCTGGTAATGCAGGGGTGATCTCTATAGCCTTGAACCAGGTCTCAGTCATTGCATAGATATCAATGTTCTCCATTTTAAGGAGTACCTTGAGTGAGTTCATTTTGAAATTTAGACTTCTAGCATTGAGTAGCATTACCCTCAGTTTTTGCTTGCCTATTCCTGTTACAGTGGTGAATTTGTCATTTGAACCTTGCCTAAAAATGGCACTATAGGGGCGGCAAGACCCTTAGTCAGTATCTGGAATCCTAGGGGCGACAGGTGCAGGCCATCTCTGGCAAATTATCGTAGTCTGTCAACCATGTCGTCCCAGGCAGACAGATACTGTATCCCCTTAGAATGACACTAGAAGCTTAGGCAGTTGTTGAAGTCAATCGTTTTGTCCTTATACTGCGGTATCATTCTGGGCGATGGCAGGATGCTACTCAGGGCTGGGGTTATACCTGCTTGGGCTACAAGATCGGAGAGCTCTTCCATGTCTCTTTTCATGTAGTCCAAGGAGGTATGTCTCAGGTTGTTCACATCAACATGGACAATGACAGAGTCATATTTGTATTTGTTGTGGAGTGACCTGAGTGCATGGGTTATGTGGCGGATCCTGGCACCCAACAGGCAGCTGACAGTAACCTTCTCCTTGTTTAGCCTGGTGAGTGGGACATCAGTGTGCCTGTCTATAAAGTCACCTATGGCTAGTGTGTTGGGTACATTGTTTTGTCTTATGGGCTGTGGTTTATTGGCACACTGAGTCTGTGGGTTATGTGCCATTTGGCCTGTGTTGTGGGATGAAGGTTGCTTACCTTTCTGCTTTGAAGGTCTGTGTTGTGGGATGAAGGTTGCTTACCTTTCTGCTTTGAAGGTCTCTGTTGCTTGAGCAGATTATTATTGAGAGCCTCTGCAAATGTTTTTGTGTTTCTATGTGTGGATTTTGGTAGTGTAGGTTTAGTGGGACTATGTGATGAGTATGGTGTGGTGCAAGTGTTTACCTTCTCCTCTTGACTGTCAGGTTCAGTCCATGTTGGAGAGAGCTTTACCCCCAGTTTGTCTAGATAAGTGCATCTCTCTCACAGGTTGTGGTGTTGGGTGGTAGGAGGAGAGGGTTGTCTGTGTACATGAGACAATTGCTACATTGCCCCAAGATGCCCAGATTCATCAGATAGACAGGAGAGAACACTGGGACCTGACCCTTGGACATGCCTGAAGAAAAAATACTTTCCTCTAGACAAGTGAGGAAAGTGAGTATAAGAGCTGTTTTTCTCTAAGCAAATGAGGAAAGTAAGTATAAAACTGTTTTCCTCTAGGTAAAGAGGAAAGTTGAGTGCTGTAGTAATCTGTAGCTTATTTAGTGCTAACAACAAGTTCTGAACAAGTGCTGAGCACAAAAAAGCAAATTCAAGTGCTAGAACTAAGAATCTGTACTTGGATCTTGTGGTAGATAGGCTACCTAGTGCTTACCACTCCCACTGATAAGCTAGAATGCTTCACTCCAACACAGAAAGGCTTAGGGGGGGGGGCTCAGAAGCTTACAAACAGTCCTGGATACAGCAAATCTGTACCTGGACTAGACTAGTTACAGGAAAGGTGGGAAACAAGTGCAAACATGGGCTTTTAAACCAGAAAGTTGAAAGAGATGGAAAAACTGCCCAAACGGCCAATAAACTACAATTTCTGGGCCAGAAACCACTCTTGTGGTAGATAGGCTACCTAGTGCTTACCACTCCCACTGATAAGCTAGAAGACTTCCCTCCAATACAGAAAGGCTTGGGGGGCTCAGAAGCTTACAAACAGTCCTGGCTACAGCAAATCTGTATCTGGACTAGACTAGTTACAATAAAGGTGGGAAACAAGCGCAAACATGGGCTTTTAAACCAGAAAGTTGAAAGATGGAAAAACTGCCACACAGCCAATAAACTACAATTTCTGGGCCAGAAACCACTCTTGTGGTAGATAGGCTACCTAGTGCTTACCACTCCTACTAATAAGCTAGAAGACTTCCCTCCAACACAGAAATTCTTGGGGGGCTCAGAAGCTTACAAACAATCCTGGATACAGCACATCTGTATCTGGACTAGACTAGTTACAGGAAAGGTGAGAAACAAGCCCAAACTCAGGCTTTTAAACCAGAAAGTTGAAAGAGGTGGAAAAACTGCCCAAATGGCCATTAAACTACAATTTCTGGACCAGGAAACAAGCTTAGAATTTTTTTTTTTGGAAAGTGGGAAGGGAGAAAGGAGAAACAGAAGATAATTCAAAATTAAGGACCTAAGTGGCTTGCCCTACACAAATGTTCTCTCTGTATTAGTAATATAATTTGTGTCTTTCGGCTTTACCCGGTTAGGGGTCGCCACACAGAAGACGCTCTAACTGAGAATCGAATGGGCAACGTCTAACTGTGAGGTGACAATGCTATCGCAGCACCACCACCGCAGTGTATTAGTAATATAATAATATATATTGAATAAATATAAAAACATTTGGACAATTATAGCAACATCAGAAATGTTGTATAAACCTTGTTAAAGTTGTCTTTTATTCTGTATAATAACAATTGAATCTTGCCACAAATATCATCACAGATAAGCACATTCTGAAGTTTCTTCTTGGATGCACCTATCTGGAGACAGTGTAGTTAGTTATTTGATTTTGTGTGTTTTTTCCCCTTTTTTCTTGTTTGTATTGCCGATGTATATTACCTCCTGCTGTCAGCTCTCATTGTACTTTATAGAAGAACTATAGAAGAGTGAAATATATTTCCACATCAGTGCTTCCTTCTTTATTACTAGGTCTCAGACAGTGATGATTCTCGACTCAAGAAGTAATCACATTAGAACATGTGACAGAAAAAGTTTCCCCAATCATGTCCTATGAGAATGATGAGATAAAGAAAACTGTACATATACTTAAACTGACATTTAATTTTATTTCATCCTTTTTTACTACTTTTCAGCTATATTATTGACATGATCTTCCCTTACAAATGACACTGGCATTGCTTAATGTATGACTGTCATTGTATAGTACTACAACAAATGGTACTTGGTTCTCTTTTTTAAATGTTTGTTTGTTTTGTTTATTTACCATCTTCAAAAAGTCTACTGCTATTGTTCATGAGCTGAGACTTACCAGGAAATCCTCCATTTCCATTCTTATTGAAATCATTGAAACCATAATTGAGGAATACTAATCATGTGTAGCAGCTCTTTCCCAAGTTAAACGAACTCCTATGATTTTTTTCATGGAGAGTATCCTGGCTCGGCTTTTTGAATAGAATCAGTATTCATTCATCTAATCAAAGAAGAACAGCTCATTGAAGCCAATTCTGCTGAGACTGACAAAGTGACTAGGCTTCCAGTGACGTGGTTAATAACTTACCTCTAAAATGCAGCAACATCAGAGGTAATTATATTAGGGTGTGTGCTGGTGTGTGTGTGTGTGTGTGTGTGCGCTCGCGCACGCGTGTGTGTGCATGTGTGTATTTGTGTGTGTATGTCTGTGTCTGTGTGTGTGTGTGTGTGTGTGTGTGTGTGTGTGTGTGTGCGTGTGTGTGCGTGTGTGTGTGACCGCACAAACGTGTGATGTCTGCTTTTGAGTGTTGGGGAGACATTGCGCAGTATGTTAAACATTTTTCAACAGAAACCAGTTTGGTCTATTAGTCTTGCTAAACAAGCTTCAGTGTGTTAAACAAACAACATCCCTCAGAACTGCAAGTTTTGACAGTATCATAAAACCTGATGCTCAGTCAACTAAACAGATGCTTTTCACTAAGTTACCAACAGTTAAGTATTTGCCAAAAAAAAAAAAGAATAATAGCATCAGTTATACCCCCCCCACACATGACAAGGAATCATCTGACGGTTCCTGTCCCTGCACTCAGTTGGCCCATTTATTCCATGAGGTGAGATCTAGGCACCCCTGGGCTAGGCGAGAGCCCTGTGGCATGTTTATTCTTGCCCAGGTAGCTGAGCTGGCCCATTCTTTCCTCACTGGCAAGGGTTTGGTGGTAAGAAGTAGGCCATCTTGCTGGTCATGTAGACTGGCCTACCCCTTGTATAATGGAGTACCCCCCCTCCCCCACTCTGAGTATAAACTGTGCTGCTTGCTGCCTGCTGTAGGGAGCATGCCTTCACACACTAATTGGAATACACATTTATCTACAGTGGCAGCACATATTCTTGGGCTCATGCTCTGTGGGTGCATCATCTAGTGCTCCCACCCAAGTGATGAGCCACAGTCAACTCCCTCCCCAAGGGTGAACGAGCCTGCAGGTTCCACTCACTCCTCCTCGCTCCCATCCTTCTCAGCCAGATACATCAGGTGCCTGACTTCTAATAGGACTTGGGTTACTTCGAACATAGTCAAAGTTTTATCCTTGTACAGCACTAGACCTGGTTTCATAGCATTAACTTTCAAAGTTCCTTTCTGCTATACTTTTAACCCAAGAAGCTTCTGAGTTCTACTAGTAGAAAACAGTTGTTTACTGAAATGGAATTGCACAACCATTGAGAGTTCTGATCAGCTAGTCACATATGATGTTTGCGTCAGTACATTGGCATAATGTAGTATTTAATAAGTAGCTAAGTGATGTCTTGTTGTTTCCAACATACTGTGTAAATATACCCTGACCAAACAACTAAGATCTGAATACCTAAACATAATACTCACTACTAAATCTAATAATCTGCTTTTTCACTTTTCTACTAATCATATGGAGCTAAACTATGGAAATCTAGTCCTCTTAAACTGAATAATGAATGACTCTAGACTAAATCAGTTCCTCTTCTCCCAAAAAACTGAAGACTTACATTACTTCTTTGTGCACTTCTCATTGCAGTATCTGACCAGTGCAGTATAACTATATTTAATTGCTCATGTTATTTACTAAAGCATGTAAAAATGACAACTGTCTATCTAATTCATTGTCCTATGCTGTTCTTTCCTTTACATTTCCTATCTCACAAATTCAAAACTTCCAACTCACTTCATCTTTATTTCCTACTGAATGACTATGTTGAACTTAAAGTGCTTAACTCCTTGTGAAGTTCTTTGCTTTTATTAATAATTTTGCTATTTGATCTAACTCTTCTTATACAAATATTTAATAAATAGTTTTGCTATTTGATATAACTTTAACCCTTTACTCATATTGTACACTCCCAAAATCGATTTAGATATTTCATGATCTTCTTCTTAATTCCTTCTATAGGATATAGGTGGCATGCTATTATAATTTTCAATTTAATTCAAAATAATGAGGTATGTTTCAAGAGTTACGATCCTATCTACTATAAAAATTTCTATTTACATTTTTAATAATCATTGATATGCTTATGTAAATTAATAAATAAATAAATGCTCACAGATATTGCTGCTCTCTTCTTTGATATACCCTTCATTCCTATCCAGCACTTGGCTCTGCTATAATTCCAGTCCTGGCTAATCTCTTATCGAACTTCTTCTTTTTCCTCTGCTAGTAAATATATTTTCTGATCCACGGTTCCTGTGTTAGTTTTAACTAAGATGTTGTACTTAGGTTCATATGTTCATAGGTAGGTATTAGGTTATCAGCCCTAGGGCCTACGTAAGCCTAGCCAACAAGGTTCCCTGGCTTACGCCACCCAAGAAAGTTATTTTCCTGTGCCACTGTCGAGCAGACACACAGAAGTGATCCCCGGGGTGTATTTCCTATTTCCCATCCACTCATCAAGATTTTTCTTGAAGAGTGCTAATGAAGAACTTTGCTTGACATAGATGGGTAATCTGTTCCAGAGAAAGCCTCTGGGACAGGAATCTATCCTTCCAGCATGTCCTGTTTATTGTGGTGACAAGGTTTAGGTCCCTAGAGCATGTAGCTTGGAGCGATTGGGATTTCTTTAGGTGTAGCATGTCCAACAGCTCTGGGTTTGACTGCCATAGCTTTATATGTTAGGCAGAGATCACCTTGGAGTAGGCAATATGCTATGGAGTAAAGCTGGAGTTTTTTGAGATGGTCAGTGTAGGGCATTTGTTTGAGGCCTGTAATCCTCTTTGTGAGGTACTTCTGTGGCCTTTCCAGCTGCTACAGATGTCTTGTGAGGTACATTCCAAAAGAGGCATTGTTCTCTATAATAGGTCTAATGAGTGTCGAGTAGAGGGGTACAATGACCTCTTTTTTCCTGGATGAGAACCCTTTTATGATGAGGTGTGCCATGTAGAAGGACTTCCTGATGACTGTGGTGATGTGACTATCAAAGGAGAGACTACTGTCCACCTGGGTCCCAAGGTCTCTTATCACACATTCATTGTTAAGTAGATTGCTGCCTATGTGGTAGTTCATGGGTATGGAGTTTTTACCAAAGGGGATGACACTGCACTTTTTTTGCATTGCGCTTGAGGCCATGGCTCTGACACCAGGCATCTGTCTCAGCAAGGCCCTACTGTAGGATGTCCACATCATTTGGAGACTTGACTATGACTCCTAGTTTGCAGTCATCTGTGAACTTTATTAGCCAGAGGGCTTCTGTGTTAGCCTGTACTTCAGAGAAAAAGATACCAAATGGGAGAGGTCCCAGGACTGAACCCCGTGGTACTCCACTTGTCACTGGTTTGAAGTCAGATTTGGAGTCTGCAACTTTTACAGTGTGGGTTCTGTCACTGAGCCAGTTGGTAACCCATCTTGTGATGTAGGGATTTATACCTAGTTTAGTGAGTTTAGCTATAATTCCAGAATAGGGGATGATGTCGAAAGCCTTGGCTAGGTCAAGATAGGCTGTGTGAACCACCTTACCCTCATCTACAGCTTTGGTGACTGCCTCAAAGAAGTCAATCAGGTTCAGGAGGCATGATCTGCCTTTCACAAATCCAAACTGGGTGGGATCCAGAGTTTGGAGGTTACCAATGTCTTTGTTTATGAGTTCCATGATGATACATTCCATAGCCTTGCAGACCAGGCTCAACAGGCTAATAGGGTGATAGTTCCCGGGATCAGTGGTGGCGCCCCCTTTGTGGAGTGGGATAACTGTTGCTGTGTGCCATTCAGTGGGTACAAAGCCTGATACGAGGCTATTATTGAACATGATGCTTAGGTGGGGAGCCAGTTTGTTCTGAAGTTCATGTAAAACGCAGCCTGGGATGTTGTCCAGTCCCATGGATGCTGTGTTTTTGGCTTTAGAGAGTGCAGCTTTTACCTGTGTAGTTGTGATTACAGGGAATCTGCATTCTTCCTGTATAGATATGGGCCCTATAGGGGGTGAGGGGGGGTAAAGTTAGCACTGAACCTATCTGCCAAGATGTTGGCAATATCAGTTGGTTCAGTAATTTTCGTGCTGTTGTGCTGTAACTCAGAGCAGATCTGGGTGTTGCCATCGAGATTCTTGATATAGCTATAGAATGCTTTGTGGTTGTCCTTAGAATTAGTGGTAATTTTGTTTTCATAGCTAGCTTTGGAGGATCTTATAAGGGATCTCATCTTCTTACTGAGGCTGACCAGGGAGCTCCTCCACTCATGGGATTTTACTCTCTTTTGCAACACTTTCTTCCTTCTGTTGTAGAGCTTGTTCATGGCAGGGAACCACCAGATTGGCTTCTTTTTTTTGGAGGATAGCATCTTGGTTCTGTTTGGGATAGTACGATCCATGCACTCATGTAAGTGCTTATAGAGTGCATTTGTGTAGGATTCAGCAGTTGTAACTGTATTGTCCATCTGCATGGATGTCATGAAGCTTACCACTTCTGTCTTAAGAAACAAGAAGCTGTCTTTGGAGAAATTTTTACTGTGGTTTCCTTAATGGGGGGCGGGAGCAGGGTGTGGATATCAAGGTTGATTAGCTTATGGTCAGACTGGACCAATGAGGAGTTGACTTCAGGTGTGGAACACTATTGACTCATGTTGGTAATGACTAGGTCTAGGATATTGTTGCCCCTGGTGGCGGTGTGGATAAGTTGATCCAGGGCATTGGAGTTTATGAATTCCAGAAAGCGTTGAGCTAAGGAGTTGGTACACGAGTAGTTTTCCCAGTTAATGGTGGAGTAGTTGAAGTTGCCCATTGTTTGGGTGTTTGGTTGAGCCCTAATATTTTCCAGTACATCAAGAAAAGAGGAGTGGGAATCCTGGGGCATGGTGGGGGATCTGTAGCAAGCTACAATTTGGATTGCAGTTTTTGCCCAGAGTTAATTGCACTTGGATAACCTCGGATGCATTATGCTGAGCAACTAGCCTGGAGGTGTGGATAGTGGATATCCTTAATGAATATGGACAAACCTCTGCCTTTGGTGTTTTGGTCCAGGTTACATGGTCGAAAAGTGTGGTATGAGTTATAGCCTTCTGTGTTTTCTGCTACAGACTCTCTCTTCCTCCTCATGTATTACTTCTACTGTTGTTTAAAGGTCTCTGTGGAATGTATCTTATCATTTTGTATCCTTGACTGTGAACTGTAAATGTTTCTACTGTCTCATATATATTGTATGTTGATATATGTGGAGCTTTTCTCCCTGGGCCCCTGCTAAGAATGGGTCTTCTAGACACAGCCGGACTTTCCTGGTAAACAAAATAAACAAAATAAATAAGCAAACAAGTAAATAATCAATGTGCTTAAGGCTTATTACATTGTTGGTTAACATTCTATAATTAGTTTTAGTTTACTGACTGCAAGGTGCAGAATGTTACAGCAAATACTGGCAATCTACTGAAAAAAAAGAATTCAAATCCTGTAACAAATTTGCTGGTTAGAGAGCGAGCTTCATTCTGCACACTTGTCAATGCTTATGGTGATAAACTCCCTTCTGTTCCATAATCAGTCCTGTGTATTGTTATATTTTTACTTTTTTTAATAAGTCTTCTCAGATTCTTCCCACTGTTTCAGGTACATATTTATATTCATATATTTTAAGCAAATTGTCATACTTACCATAGAGTATAGCATGCTACTACTGAATCCCCAAGTGACATTTTCCCAGCTGCTGGACACACTAGTGAAACATTCAGTACATCAAATACCTGAAATAAAAAACAAAATCAGTGTTATTGTTGTTTTTCATTTCCTCCCAACAGTACTCCCTCTTACTGAGACAACCCCCCCCCCCAACTCCTGTCAAAATAAAATGCAACATGGCTGATGTTCTCTAATCCTATAAGCACTAATATCATCAATCTGAGGTCTAGTAGGTGCCCAGTGTGACAGTGGTTAGATCATAAATACAGAAAACTGTTCTCTCCTTTTTAATAATGCACTAACAGTGTATTTTAAATAAGTAAATGTTTCCACCCACTTCTGTATTTTGTATACCTTCTCTCATCCTTAGATACTATTAATAAAAATAATAATAATTATTTATTTATTTTATTTTACATTTGTTGACCGGGCTAGTCCAGCTGGATATATGTCCATTTTCAGTGGAGGCCCGGGGAGAAAAGCTCCACAATATAATAACATTAGCAAAATAGGACAAGACATGTATTTCAAGTAGACATTGGTACATTACAAAACTTTTATGATATCTTACATGAGTAGGAATTTTATATTCTGTATCCAGTAGGAACAAAAGCTTGATGTAAAAAAGAGCTCGGTATCATAATAGTTTGAAATAATAATGGAAATTATAACTAAGATGCTGTATTTACTTTGGTCACACAAGAAGTCAGAAGATAAACACTAGTTTGAATGGATAGAGTGTACAAAAGCAAATAGCGGGATACAATAATCGTGTTTAGTCTTACCAGAGTTGAGGTGCGATAAACCTGCTAGGAAATACCACAGTATATACATATTTACATGAGGAAAGAATCCTCAGAAAGGTCAAGCGCACTGCTATTAGAGAGTTAACACAAGGTAACATAATAATAATAATAATAATAATAATAATAATAATAATAATAATAATAAAAATAATGACAGGTGTCAGGTACATCAGCATTAATTAATGAAATTGAAGAAAATGCAGGAGTCTGATTCACTAAAGTTTTATAGAATGAATACTAACTTTAGTGTTTAGGTGCTTTATGCCCTCATTGCCTTCTGAGTGTCAGTCCCATCCCTTTAGACTGTTTCTCCTATATTCCCCATACACTCACCTTTTAACTCCACCCCACCCTGTGGAGGATTCCTGTTCTCTAACAGAAATTAACTTAATGCTGCCTAACTCTTTGTTGCCTGATTTCAGAGGTGAACATCATCCTGAGCAGTAGGTTATCATCCATGCAGCAATACAAGGAAGTTCATTTCCCCCCTGGCTTATTATGAGCCATGTGACAGCTTGGCATATGCATGATCCACAGTACCCCCCATGATCTATATATGCTGCCATGTATGAATCTGTTACCAGTTGCTGAGTATGCAGTTTGGTGGCAAGTGCATTTCATTTTTTTACTGCTGCATGCTGAGCCAACCACATTCACTGGGTGTCAGACATGCAGCAATTTGACCTGCATCACTGTCCAGATGGGAAAGATGGGGTTTGCAGCTTACTCCCATTCCCTTCTTGACCCCAGGTTATCTGCATCATAGTAAGAGCTGTATCAATCTGCACAATAGGGCTGGTACTAATCACATTTTTTTTAGCTTACTATTCCTTTCAGTGCAGTAGCTATCTGCAGTCCTGCACCCATGTTCTACACGATATGACGAGAGAGCACAAACCTAATGTCAGTTTATTTACTATGGGACTGTGATTGGTAAGCTGTTTGCCAGTATCCCAAATCTTGATGCTGAAAAAAAAACTGAAGTGGTTTCATTTTCCTTTCTCCTGAAGTGAAGAAAAACATCTGTTGTCATTATTTCCTTCACTTGATGCTCCCACTGCAGACTTATGACTCCAGATACCCATTCCCAAATGTACATACTTTCCTTGGCCAAGATAGTTTCCTTTGAACTACAGACTGAGGTTAGTGCTATAATAGATTTTAACTGACTTTCCAACTCTACAGTAAATTTCAGTATCCTTAGTTATGGTACCAGCATTACACAGTTCTATATCAAAAATGATATTGCTGTTCTGTGCAAAATTATGCTTTGCAGCACTTGACTCTCTGCTTTTATTTCTAGCTGTGGCATCATCTATGTAACATTTGCATATCCTTTCTTTTTTGATGTGGGTTTTTGCTTGGTTCTTCATTTTTTCCAGTATCCCAGGAACAAGTGGGCAGGTGGACTGATGATGCTTAAAATGCTCAGTCACATGCACTCTGCAACTTTAGCTATGAATGCATTCTGTGATGGATGGGCATCCCATCCAGCTTGGTTGCTGCTTTACACCTGCTGCTTATCAGGACAGGCTACTTTTCTCCATGGCCATGATGTTAACTGTGTACTAAGCATGAATGGAAAGCTGCACAAAGTTATCTTTTGGACAGGATTTGAACATTTTATCATTTGTTTTCATAAAATAGAGTTATACTTTACCTGTTATCTGCAGTCTGCTTACATTTTTACATCACCTTATGAAAGGAATATTTTTTGGCAGCTTAGAAGTACATGCAGTGTTTTTATACAGTTTGTATTTTCACAGAAAATATTGGAAAGTCACAACATTTTATATCTGCCTTTAATTAAACAAACTCAGACTCAACTTAAGATCATGTTTTGACCACAGACCTATAGTGTGTTAATTTCTATACCAAAATTAATGAATGTGATAGTTTTCATTAATTGTAAAGCGTCAAAACATATGATTTTGTAGACCAAAAGAATATACTGCATTTAAACTGTGAAATCATCCGGACATGATTTTTTAGTATTTTTGCCTCATCATTTCAAGACAGAAACAGTTGAGAAATGACAACTAGTGCACGTAACATTTTAGGATTGATAAGTATTGCTAGAGTGCTGTTTGAGTCTGACTCATCATGATCATTCAGCTGCTGAATCATAGTTACAAAGCATTTCAGCTACACGCTGGCATGGAGTAACGTGGATACTAAATGAGCAGTGAGTAGGACTCACAAGGAATTCCTATTTGCATAAAGCACCCTTTCCTATCACGGTGCGGACCTACCATCTGGTCTGCTGGGTAGTCTTGTCTGGCTGGTATGCACTACATGCACCCCTTCCTGATGGCTTAGTGTAGCACAGTAGAGCCACAGCTGTGCTGCATAATGTACCACCCAGGTGTATCAGATGCATAGCTGAACCATTCATGAAGTTTATGCAGCTCATTTAAGCAGTATCAAAACTGCATACTAATCTATGGGGATACTTGCTGCATGTACTATCCAGGCAAAAGTATTGCAAAGCATAATGCAGAAGGTGAAGGCAAGTGTCAGATGTCAGTGCACTCTAAAAAATGCCCAGTAGTGCCCATTGTGAAACCGAGGTGTTTGTTCTAAGGTTTGCAGTATATGCTTGGCATCTTCAGGGGTGATTTCTTGCTTTAGAGACTAGTTCCATAAGTGCATACAATATTTTTATAGTACACAGCTATTTACAGAAAATTTCAATTATACTAGGACTTCTTTTAACAAAGAATGGAACACAGTAGCATACAGCTTTGCTATGCAGTCATAAATCAGAAAAAGCCAACGCAAGATAAATATAGCAATATTATGGCTAAATACTTGTATCAAAAACTGCCAGTTGCATTATGCCATCTGAAGAACATATATCTTTTTATGCCATGCCTAAGCCATTCTTGAATTCCACCCATTAGTTGTCAGCATTTTAAAATATGATGTTTAAGTGGCAAATACTTGCATCTAACTTGCTCTGAAAATGTCTAAAATTGGATTTATTTTTGTAGTAGGTTTTGTGTTTTAGGTAAAGAATTGTCAGGCACAGTAACAGATACATTTAGGCTGCATAGAAGACACCATTATTGTTTATATGGTTAGAGTAACTTGATTGTACCAGTTGAACTGCTACTGTAATTATGCCTTGTGAGTTTGTCATATAATTGCTCCTGTATATGTGGTCATGGCAGGTACAAGGGTGGACGAAGCATGACTGTGCCTTTACCATTGGTCTGCCTGTTGCTTTATCTGAGTAATTCACACAAATCTGCAGAAAAGATTTTTATTTTTCAGCAGTGCAGCCCAGATGTATGACCTAGAGATCAAGCTGTTTCAGTATAATAATGCACCTCCTAACACAGCTCGAGAAGTACTATAGTTAAATTGACCACAGTTATCCAAAACACAGACTCTCAAGACTGTTTTATTGTATGTACTGTTTAGGTGCAACTTGTAATTTCTGGGATTTGATACCTCTCAACTGTCCAGATTTTCAGATAATGTCCAAATCTTTGCCTCATATTTGTGGTGTGTTTCTCATAATTTTCTTTTCTGGCAAATCACAGAAGATGGAAGTCTCTAAATAATGACAGACATTTGAGTTTCAGACTTAATACCCTTTGAGAAATGCATGTTACTATAAAACAATAGTCTGCCATCTTTCTAAGTTTATAAGAGCAATACTTAAAATATTTCACTGATTTTGTGCCGTTGTTCCTCCAACCTGTTATCTTTAGCTATGTACAGATTTTTTTATGCTTAGAGGTTAAAGGCATTGTTGTCTTCTACTATCTTACAGTTCATTACACTTATTGGGGTTTGCTGAGCACTTCCCACTGCTGTTCACATTTTAATCTTTGAACTGTAGTTAACCCCTTGGACTATATTCTGACATTGGTTTCTAAGTTCAATGGTTTTGTGAACAAGCTGAAGGACAAGTAAGTGTGAAGGAACGTAATGCCCCAGATCCCATGTTGGCACTTAAGGGTGCTCACATAGTCATCCAATTCCTTCCTGAAGTTATAGCTTGATGAGATTACTTGAATTGAGAGAGAGAGAGAGAGTTTAATCCATAGACATGTAAGTCTTTGAGATATGAAGCTGTCACATTTCATGTCACAGCTGATATTAGTTTTTATTAGCAAATGGACAAAAACTGAAAACAATATCTTAATGGAGAACAAACTTTCTCCAACAGGGTATTTATGTACAAGGAGAAAACAATCAAAATAAGTTTGTGACATCACAGCAACAGAATTTGAAAAGAAAAAAAGCATATTATTGATTATGTTTACTGAGTGAGTTGTAAGCTGCTTTTAGCGAGGAAGAAAACAATGGCGGATCCAGGATTTTGCGAAAGGGGTGGGGGGGGGCGCAGTCTGGAAAGTCGAAGTGAGGTGGGGAGGTGGGAAAGCAGAACACTGGGGAAGGGCGATGTGAAAGGATCCCCTTAAGATATCGTATCAGCACGTGTGAAAATGCAGCAACATACAGTCAGTTGCAAATCATTAGGGATGGATTTAAAATAACGGTTAAAGGTCTTCACCTCAGACACAAAGTACCAGGTTTGATTCTGACCTTAGTTTATTAGCTAGACTTATAATTACCATTCATGGCAGTTAGCTTAATATTCTCATATGATCCAATGAACCTGGTGTGGCTGTGTTTGTGGAGGTACATAACTCCTATACAGCACACAGCATATTAGCAGACGTTACCAGTTGTTTCAAGACATACCTGGAAGATATGTTTGGTTGCCCATGTGAAGTCAGTTCTTTTCTACAGCATAACTGACATAAGCATTATGATAACCTAGCAAAGAATCCCAGTGAAGGTGATATCACCTCAACAACATCCATAGCAAATGTAAGTAATTTAAGTAAATAAGTAATTATTTATGTGAAGTCATAGTTCTTTCTACAGTTGACATTATAACCTAGCAAGGAATCCCAAGGTGATATCACCTCAAAAGCACCCATAGCAAATGCAAGTAATTTAAGTAAATAATGATTTATATGAAACCAGCAAAGTTATACTTTAAATAGTTTTATGTCTGCAAGTGAAGTTCAGTTAAAGAACATAGCAAGTTGAGGAAATACATATTATAATAAAAGTCCTAAAAACAAATAGTTAAATTATATGCAATGTATAAAACCAAATTTAACTGTAGCAGCCCTCTCCCTGTACTGCAGAGAGGTAATTCTGGATCAGTTTAATCCCAGTCAGGGCACAAGCTAACATTTGTGGACTGGCTGCTTGCTGTAGGGAATGGATTGGAAAGAAGTGTGAGGAAAAAATTACAATATTCTGTCTGGTCTTAAAAAAAACAAAACAAGCTGTTCTGATGTTCTTGCTCTGTACACCTTACCCTACAGAGCACCCAGCCAAATTTCAGAAGACTGTCAGTGCTACACACATTGAGTGGTGTGTGCATGTGCTCTGGGGGAGTATAGCAGCGTGTGTTCAGCATCAACACACTCATCCTGTAAGGAGGCTGGTAGCATGGCTCACTGCATTGGTGACTTCCTGGAGGGAGGCTGGTAGCACGTCTCACTGCATTGGTGACTCCTGCATGAGTGCTGGTATATCATCAGCAATATAAAGAGCCTTGCATTTCTACAATGCAAGAAGCATGCTGCTTGGTCAGGAGGTTATGATGTTTACAGGCTGCTGTTGAGATGATGAATAGGACAGTATGCAGGCTATTTTTATTTATTTATTTTACATTTGTTTACTTGGAAAGTCCGACTGGGCAGTGAATGCCAGTTTTTAGCGGAGGCCTGGGGAGAAAGATGCACATAGTACATCACAATACAATATTTTTCATGAATATTCAAGACATGCAACATAACCACAATACAATAAAATTTCAAAAATTCTATACAAAGAATATACAACATAGTCCTTTAGAAAAATCATTTAGCAATACATAGAAAGTAGTATTTGCAGACTGTGGACTGGTCTGCCCTCTAACACCAACTCTTTCCTTCACTAGAAAGAGAATAGGCTGGGGGATATTGCCTCAGCAGCTGAACAAATGGGTCGCTTGGATGCAAGAAAGGGAGCCATTTGGACAATCGTTTGGACAGCCCCTAAGCCTCCCCCCCCAAATAAAATAAATAAAAGCAGTTCTTCACAATACATTGGGTTTATGCAGTGACACAACTAGACAAACATTACATTACATTTAAATTTTTTGAAAACTTTAGCATATAACTTTTTAACCCTTTAGGTGTCAGCCTGTGACCATAAAAAGTCAATAATGTAGCTTTTAAGCCCTTTTCTGTGCTTTACCATCCCAAACTATTGTAGGTGCTTTCTGCCAAAGTATTAAACTCTGCATAAGTAATATTCACAAGTACAATGCTGCCATTAATACATGTCATTTTCTGACATTTGTGTACTTCTGCCTTTTCTGATTGGACAGTACCTATGGTACATGCATCGAAGGCATTCACAAACCAACTCAAGCTCTGCTTCTGAGTAAACAAAAAGGCTGTATGAAATTAATATGCAACAATTACTTGCCTTTTTGCTCATTATCTTTTTTTTGCTTTACTCAGTTGAGAAATAGTTAAGAATTTCTACATTTTCTATTAAATCAAGGACAAATATTACCTTTGATCGGAGAATACAAAAGCATAGTTGATTTAGTACATACTACTAAACTTAAATGGAGAAATTCACGCACACCGCAGGACTACAAAGAAAATGAGTTGCTCGGCTCCTTACACAGACTGTCTTCGGCGAACTATAAATGTTAGTATTAGGCAGGCAGCAGCAACAACAATAAGCGATTGGCTGCAGCTGTATTTAATGGAAATTAAGCAGCCCACCAAATACACCTGCAGCCAATCACAATTATCTTAACTAAAAAAAAAAAATTGTTTTTTTTTTTGAATGGATTAGTTCAGTCATCCCCACCCCACCCCTTCTGAAAAAAGCAAAGTGATAATACTGTCCTGGCTGGCTGTGGGCATGAAAAGCTTATCGGTGGGGAGGAGGAGGACTTTTGGGACATTTTTTTAAGATTTTTTTTTTTGAATGGATTAGTTCAGTCATCCCCACCCCACCCCTTCTGAAAAAAGCAAAGTGATAATACTGTCCTGGCTGGCTGTGGGCATGAAAAGCTTATCGGTGGGGAGGAGGAGGACTTTTGGGACATTTTTTTAAGATTTTTTTTTACACGTTTGCTACCTCTGGTTTGTCAATATGTACACTACAGTGTACTTAGGCTTTTTTATTAGCATATGCTTTCTGATGTCCTTGGCCAAGTTATAGCATGAGTTTAAAAAGGGGGAGGCACGCGCCCCTGCACCAAAGCCTAAATCCGCCACTGGAAAAGAAAACGAGAGAACTAAAGCAAGTAACTTCAGGAACAACAATTACAAGGACTTTCCTTTCCCCTTTGCAGTCTGATTGTGGTTCTTAGAAAGCCATGGTTTGTGGGAGGAAATAAATGAATAAATAGATGTAACACTAATAACTTCAGCACAATCAGTGTGTGTGTGTGTGTGTGCATGCATGTGTGTGTTTGTGTGTGTGTGTGTGTGTGTGTGTGTGTGTGTGTGTGTGTGTGTGTGTTTGTCTGTGTACGCTGATAAGGGTTTGCACTACATCTTGGTTGCATTCAGTCAGACATCTGAACTGTATACAGTCAACCCACATTTGGTACACACAAGGACACCCGTGTGTGTGTGTGTGTGTGTGTGTGTGTGTGTGTGTGTGTGTATGTATGCTGATAAGGGTTTGCACTACATCTTGCTTGCATTCGGTGAGACATCTGAACTGTATGCAGTCAACCCACATTTGGTACACGCAAGGGCACCCGTGTGTGTGTGTGTGTGTGTGTGTGTGTGTGTGTGTGTGTGTGTGTGCGCGTGTGTGCATGTGTGCGTGTGTGTGTGTGTGCGTGTGTGCGTGTGTGCGTGTGTATGTGTGTAGACATTATTGAATACTTGCTTAACTTACATTTTGGAGATGTCACATACTTCCTACAATAACAATTATATACCATACACCAAGTTTGAAACATGAAGCAGAGGTTAGTCCATTACTTCCCTGTAACACCCACCCTTTTGGACATTATTGCTTGCTTGAGGCTGAGTTCTCCTGTGTTCATGTCACCATGGGTGGCTGACAGATTTAGATGAGCCTGGGATCATGGGAAGAGCTTGGGATAATAAAGAGTCCCAAGTATGCTTCAGAACCATGTCATCAGCTTCTTGACTTCTTAGTCGTTGGGACCTTTTGAGTTCCTTAGTTTTCTGGATAGACAGCTAAAACCACCAAAGGAATCCAGCTATGAACACTAATGTTCGGAAGGAAAGGAAAGGATAAAAGTGTTACCCACTCTTCTGTCATCTGGATTTATTTTACAGTTGCCCTAATTATTATTTTTCTCCTTTAAATATCAGGTTGCAGTGTCAGTAAATAAGACTGACAGATTAATAGATTTGTGTGAGACTGGAGTGTGTAGGTGATGAGGTGGGAGGGAAAGAAAGATGTGAAATGAGACATAGACATTAGGGATGTACTCTTCAGTTTGAATAGTGCCTCTGAAAATATGCAGCACAACGGTAGTGTGGTACAGAGCTCACTCTTGTTTAATATGAAACACACCCCAGGATTCATGAAGCTCGGCGCAAGGCTGGTGTAAGGCCTGCGCCGGCCGTGTGGCGTATAAATGGTGTAGTAGCGCCATATGCATATTAATGAAGGTGCGCCGCTACCACATCCACGTGCATAGAACTCGTGCGCGAGTGCATGGGGCGTTACTAAGCTGCGCCCGGAGGCGTGTCAATGTCGGCTGGCGATGAGCAACCTAAACTGCTGAATATTATAGCCTGCCTGTAATAGTAATCGCACCTATCAGTGTCCGTGGATAATGAAACGTATGCAAAGCATGTAAGACAGTTCCCGGCCACACAAATTAGAGAACCAAACAGAAATGCACGCAACATAATATGAGTTTCCGTCCATGGAACAAATGACATTTAAAATCGT
Organism: Protopterus annectens; assembly: GCF_019279795.1. Taxonomy (NCBI): domain Eukaryota; kingdom Metazoa; phylum Chordata; order Ceratodontiformes; family Protopteridae; genus Protopterus; species Protopterus annectens. The sequence goes on along the minus strand of NC_056733.1, from coordinate 1,582,601,764 downwards.
GTGTCCGTAATGTACTGCACTGTCAGAAGTTATACCCAGTGGAAGTGAAGTGCATCATGTCAGCGCGCCGCCAATACACACGTCTAGCCGCATGGGTATGGTCACCAACAGTCCCACAGTGGTAGTGATAGTACACAGCAGGGCAGTTGTGGCTATATAACAACCGTAAATAATCCTGACAGTCCATATTGTATACCAAACACACACAAACATATGTATATTAAAATGTGCTATACACATGAACAGGAACATAACCGTCACATACACATAGGATGCTATATGCGGAAACGGGATATCCAAAAGTAGAACCCATGCATGCAAATGCAATACGCAACAACCCCTGTATAGCACATAACCCGCACCCATGTCCGAATGTCCACCAAATCCAGCTACCAGCCTTGCGCATCCGTACACCTACACATAGCGGGTATTCCCCATATGTAGTAGGAAGTATCGTCCTAGGCAGTGTCCGGATTTCAAATATGTATCCCACATTTGTAAACATCCCATCACAGGTACGTAAATCCAAATGCCCGCGCGTTAATGTTACGGCAAAAGGTGTGTACATACCGTGTGGGATAAGTAACCTGTTGAAACCTCAGAGTTGTTTACACGCCACGGTGTCCATTACTGTACACACCTGGACAAAACATGTATGTGTAGTCATGGTACTGTTCAGTTTCTACACAGACATGCAATTCATACTACGCAGGATGGAACAGCTGTCCACCATGCAGGTCACCCCACTAGGGTTGCCACCTGTTCAGATGGCCAAGGTGGGACATCCCTTGTAGAAATGTGAGAATTTGCAGGATAAAACATACCACCGGCCGCTTATGCTATCCCAAATAATAGTTATGTGTACCAGATACAAAATACCTGTATCATGCAACTAGTACAGAAATGAATAAATATATTATTGTCTTAAAATCACAGGACATTTGCCATGTCTTAGGTGTCATTGCAGGACACAACTGTCCAAAGTGGGACCTCCCCTAGCAAAGAGGAACAAGTGGTAAGACTACTCCCCACTGAATTATCGACAGTATATATTCAACTCAATCACATACCAACACCACTTCTCAACCTATTACAGCAACAAAACCTGGACAAAGCCTAAAAGGATGGGTGGACAAATAGGGACAGATATAATTACTGCTCTCACAAGCTTCGAAAGTTCACAGAATAATAGTATGTACATAAGCAGAAAATGTTGTGAAGGATGTGTTGTAGTCCCCAGTATTACAGAGGTCCGTACATATATACTGTAACAAACCGTCACATATGTTGACTGTACTTCTGCATACCCGTAGTTAATTCATAGTTAAGTCATGTGCAAAATAATAACCCTCATAAGAATGAATACAGGAAATAGTCAAATGTGAATGGGAACACCACTCACCGTGGATTATGTATCGTAACCGCCCCCACCCATATTATGTATTGCCAACATCATAAACTGCTGACAGGTGCCCAAACACCTGTGTCTGTAAACACAGATTAAATGTTTACAATGGACAAACCCTGTCCATGTGCTTTGTCTGACATTTGAACATGGTCAGGGCAGTTCCGTTCACCAGGCGGACAAGCCTAAACCCAGATCACCACACGAACACCCTGACAATTAAAGACCTGTATGTGTCAGGACTATAAGCCTTTGGGTTCTGAATATCCCTGCAGTGATGAAATATGCAGCGTGGGTCCAGAGCAGTAGGGAATAGGGAATGTGTAACATGTAGTACCACATTTTTCCCAGCAGGAGAATGGATGCCTGTGACGTAAGTGAAGCGGTGAGGCATATGTTAATGTAGCTATGTGCTATGGGTATGCATATAAATGAGTCAGAACACCAAACGTATAGTGGTTACAGCATCCGGCCAACATGAATGCAGTCCCGGTTGAACAACAACTACAGCACATATAATGTGAAAGTGTAATGAATGTGTCTGTGCTGTACAGACAGTTAAATATGTAAAGGTGAACGTGTGTTTCGCAAACGTCCGTTAACTGTACTACAGATAATTACTGGTACTGTCACAAGTAATAAAGCCCACGTAAGCACAAAGACTTAGTAAACATATGTAACCCACAATAAGGATATGCATGCGCGCCTGCGCGTAACCCACAATAAGGAAATGCAAGTGCGCCTGTGCGTGTGTGATCCGCTCACAGCATAGTAAATGAATGCTGTTTCCCCCATGTTAGTTATACATGGCTCAAACCTGTTAACCTCGTAAAGTATGAAATCGGACAAAGCCATGCAAACTACCGGTACAAGGGACAAACACCAGATATGTGCCAGAACAAACATAGAAAGTGGATAGAATAATGGGTGTGTCAGTAGCATGGATTCTCTGAAGGGTATGCAGTCGTAACCTGAACTGCTTGCCAGAAATCCCCACTGTAAGTCTCAAATGAAATGCCACGACATTGCCAGATAGACACAGGTTTATTTAAAACACAGTGAAGATAAAGGAGCAAGCAGCTGTACACTCTGCAACAATCTGTATAGTGGAAAGGTATGGTATGGATATAGATATATGTGTATACACATAATCCACAGACGTAAACCAAAGCAAGTTATGAAATGAGGATTGTACATGTATATATGTATACACAACAGACTTATGTCCCGTAGATATGACATATGTACATAAATAGGCGACGTTATATCTAATATGGGTAGATAAACAGACATGCAGGAAAGGTGAATAAACCGCAGCATTCCAAACCATTGGCCAGAAAGTGACAGTCCAGCAAGTTCTACACTTTAAACATGCAGATAGGTGTCCATTGCAGAACTCCAAAAATTGAATCTTACGTAGTGTCAACCGACACTGACGCAAAAGAAGTGACCGCAGAAAATACGAAATAGCTGTAAATGCAACAGTATCAGGTGCAAGGGTGACGACACATGTGTCGATAGAAAGTATGACATACGAACTGATATCCGGAGAGTGGGGAGTGCATATAAGTGTCTCCACACTTCAGTACCGCACACATTAAACATGTGTAATGGGTACTGTAGAGGGTTGTCAGGTATGGGAATCATGGGTATGCAGAAATGGGCCTAGGTGTTGTTTGGCAGGGATTTCTTAGGCCCGCCCCGTGGGAGTGATGTGGGTATAGCACACGCCTATATTCTCAATAATGGGGCAAACCATCCACTGGATACTGCGGAAACCATTTTGGCAATATGTAGGGCCCTATATCAGTGTCATGTAGGCGATTATCATGGTTGGACATGCGTACGACCAAGATGGTACCCATAACTGGCAAACTGTCAGAATAACACAGCTGCACTAAGGCATAGTACATGAAATACAAATAGGGACTATATTAGATATACCCCAGACAAAGTCAGAATGTTGTGAGAATACTGGCGTACCCATGAATACGGATGTTATGAGTGTTAATAATCATGTAATGGAAATGTCAGTCACTATTATCTACCGCACAGTCCGTAATGCCTTGCCAGCAATTTACCAGAAAGGCACATCACTATGACAAATGTAACAAGGTCAAACGTCAGGGCGTTTACCCATAATGTGCACAGGTTAGGGGTATGAAGGTAACCTGTCCAAAATACATGTACAGAACTAGTGATACTAGGTGGACAGGTGAGAAGAAAGACATCAGGACAAATGAGAAAACATGTACAAGACACACGCATGTACTCCGACAAATGTGAATGACAACGTATGCCCTGTGCATGTCAATGTGGAAGGTTAATAGACACAAAAGTAATGTGTCCCTCAGGGTGTCATGCAGTGTCACCGTAACAATGTCCAGTCCCCCAGAAACGTACGTGAGCTCTGCCACTGACGGAAAGCGCAAATACCGGCGCATACATATGGTACATGATAGACCAATTAGTGTGGATAAGCAGCTGTTGGCCTGTGTGAGGAATACAACTGTCTGGGTGGGTGTGTCCTGCAATATAAATGTAATGGCATGTGGCCTGTGATGCTGCCATACAGTGTGTGTATTGGTGTCAGAAAGTTGATATTTTGTTACAGACACATACTCCGCAACTGTACAGATTTACGCAGAATGTGCAGAGTTCTGCCTCATATGTTTGGTGTGTTCCACGTAACAACAGTAACATTCTGGCACTTTCATGATAACTGAAGACATGAAATAATGACAAACATGTGAGTAAGACACCAAATCCGACAGAAAAGCCATACTAATGCAAAACCTATTATTGTGTCAACTATCTACGTTTGTAAGAGCAACATGTCAATACTGCCCCTATGTGTCCCACTATCAGATAAGGCCTTGTCCAGCAACTTGCTCTAGGAGGTGGAGTGGTATGAACAGAAACAGATCCATGTGTGAGGAAACAGCAATATCGACTGCAAGATAACGCAGAAGGTATGAAATGCGCTGCAGTAGGACGTGCAGTACTGTCCGCAGATATGTGCTGACATGTCAAATGACACAGCAGTCTACATGAAGAACCTATAGGGCTGTCACCTTTGCAAATGATGATAGTGGGACATACCCAGAGCCATGCAAACAGCACAAATAGACATACACACATCAAAACTAGGCCATGATACATGAAGCCTCCGGCGTGTACGAGAGTACAGCAAGGATAGATGTCTGCCAAGATATACAGCAAACGCCTGTAAGGGCGTGTAACACCGCCCGTAACACAGACGTTGCATGGACAATGTTGGGAGTTGCAACATACCCCATTGGTATGTGAAAGCTATGCAAATATGTGATACATGAAACAGTCAGCTGTCCATGCAAGAGCAGAGTTATGGGCAGAAAATAGATTTTATATATATATATATATATATATATATATATATATATATATATAGAGAGAGAGAGATACAGACACACACACACACACACACACACACACACACACACACACACACACACACACACACACACATGTGGCAGGGCTGGTAATCGAACCTACACATGACTACCCTATCACACTACAGCATGACGCATTTACAGAACACGCTACCGAGATTACTAAACACAGCAGACACACAGGCATTCTACTAGGTGCGTGTCAACATCCGCAAAGACAAAGACGTCAGCAGGATACATCTGTGTTGCGAAGCATCTAAAAGCATAACCTGAGTCCCCAGGCAGACGGGAGCATGTACACACACACACACACACACACATCTGGCAGGCCTGGGAATCGAACTTACACCTAACTACCCTATCACACTACAACATGATGCATTTACAGAATGCGCTACTGAGACTACTGAACACAGCACTCCCAGAGGCATACTTCTAGGTGGGTGACATCATCCGCAAAGGCAAAGATGCCGATAGGAAATGTATGTGTTGTGAGGCATCTAAAAGCATTACAGTGTCCCCAGGCAGCTGGAAACACACACACACACACACACACACACACACACACACACACACACACACACACACACACACACACACACTTGGAAGTTGAACACACACCTACCTACTCTAACACACTACAGCATTACGCATTTACAGAGCACGCTACCGAGATTACTGAACACATCACTCCCAGAGGCATACTTCTAGGTGGGTGACATCATCCACAAAGGCAAAGACGCCAATAGGGAATGTATGTGTTGTGAGGCATCTAAAAGCATTACTGTGTCCCCAGGCAGCTGGAAACACGCACACACACACACACTTGGAAGGGCTAGGAGTTGAACACACACCTACCTACTCTAACACACTACAGCATTACACATTTACAGAATGCGCTACCAAGATTACTGAACACAGCACTCCCAGAGGCATACTTCTAGGTGGGTGACATCGCCGATAGGGAATGTATGTGTTGTGAGGCATCTAAAAGCATTACTGTGTCCCCAGGCAGCTGGAAACACACACACACACACACACACACACACACACACACACACACACACACACACACACTTGGAAGAGCCGGGAGTTGAACACACACCTACCTACTCTAACACACTACAGCATTACGCATTTATAGAATGCGCTACCGAGATTACTGAACACAGCACTCCCAGAGGCATACTTCTAGGTGGGTGACATCATCCGCAAAGGCAAAGACGCCGATAGGGAATGTATGTGTTGTGAGGCATCTAAAAGCTTTACTGTGTCCCCAGGCAGCTGGAAACACACACACACACACACACACACTTGGAAGGGCCGGGAGTTGAACACACACCTACCTACTCTAACACACTACAGCATTACGCATTTACAGAATGCACTACCGAGATTACTGAACACAGCACTCCCAGAGGCATACTTCTAGGTGGGTGACATCATCCGCAAAGGCAAAGATGCCGATAGGGAATGTTTAGAGAGTGAGCGGTCTGAAAGCATATTACCGTCCCAAGGTAGATGTACACAAACACGCCACTGCTGTCATCGGGCCAACTAAATATCTATGGAGCACAACAACACTGAATAGATACGGGATTCACCACAGACAGTACACCCTTCGAGAGAGCAACAAGTGTGTTCAATGTAGGCACCCATCGTGACATTGAAATTGGACATCTGGTGCCTGGATTACCACCATGGCTATACAGGATGTCAATGGCCATGCCCACACGCTTAGTATCACATGTCTGTTTGGAATGTACTGTGTGTCCATCTACACAATGGTGTACTGGGCATGCTCACACACTTAGCTGTTGCAAAGGGCCAACTTGCATGCACATGGAGTCTATTCATGGAAGGGTGCAGTGTGGAATGTACTGTGTGTCCATCTACACAACAGCGTACTGGGCATGCTCACACACTTAGCATTTGCAAAGGGCCATCTTGCATGCACATGGAGTCTAATCACGGAGGGGTGCAGTGTGGAATGTACTGTGCGTCCATCTACACAACAGCGTACTGGGTATGCTCACACACTTAGCTGTTGCAAAGGGCCATCTTGCATGCACACGGAGTCTACTCACAGAGGGGCGCAGTGTGGAATGTACTGTGTGTCCATCTACACAACGGCGTACTGGGCATGCTCACACACTTAGCTGTTGCAAAGGGCAATCTTGCATGCAGATAGAGTGTACACACAGAAGGGCACAGTAAGGTATAACTGCCCTCACGCCCAGGACGGTCACACATGCAGTGACCTGTACACACACAGCTGCCATCACAGCTGTCACAGGTACAGGTCACAGACGTACACACTGCAGTGTACACTGTAGCTGTCAAGTCAGCACCATGTCGTTGGTGCAGCACTACACAGCCTTACGGTCCAACAACACCATGTGACACATGACCACTGGGCTGTACAGCAGTGTACACCAGCTGTGCAGAGTACACACATACCAACAGGGATCCAACAGGTGTTATGCATTGCAATGATACCAGTATACATGAACAGGTCGGCTCAAGACATACCATGGCCCTTACACAGCTGTGACACCTGACTGTTGCAGTACACCAATGAACACACGTCTGGGTATGTCATACATGTGATTGTGTGGATGTGTGCATGGACTGTACACACAACACATACATACATGGCCTTTGATGTAATTCATGCATAACACTGGCCTAATCAGTGCTACACACGCAAATTGAATGTGGGCCCATATCTGTTGAATGCTCACACTACAGGGGGTAACAGTGTTGACCGGGACACATACCCTTGTACTGGTCGCCTGTGACACCCGTGATATCATACCGCAGTCCATGTGTTATGTATGTCAACACACATGTCCAACAATAGCAATGCATACAAACATGGCAACAGGAGACACATGTGACATCTGTACTGTGCATGCAGCAAACATGCATGTGCAGTGGCCGATGTCCATAACATAGTTGCACCTACCTACGACATGCAGACGCAATGCAGACCCATCATTGACATCTGTATACGGTGACATACAAACAGCATGTATGGAGGGATGTGTGTGCATAACGTGGTGAACCACCTGACTAGATGTATGTGTGCAGGGGGTGGCTCACAGTTGTGTCACACACCATCCTATCATGGCATGTGCTAACTGTACACTATGTCGCTGTTACGTGACAGTGCTGACATAATGCATACACAGCGGTCAGGTGTTAACAACTATATGTCATATGGCACCTGTAACACCTACACCCTCTCGTGTGTATATAGCAGCACATTTGCCAGATATAGCGTTGGTACACATAATGCAATCAATACTGCTGCATGTCCATCAAACGTGTCATCATATGGCTGGTGTATCATTCCCAGCACTGCCATGTGTGTCCGAATGTGTGACCAGGGATGCCACATATCACGGGGAATATGTCCCAGTTGCTACACATCCCTGTACACCATTGTAGAGAACTGTACATACATCAGTGTGGGAAGCATGACGTTCACCGGTGAGGTGCATCACACACATCGGCTGTCCGTATACACATGTGTGGTCACCACAGTGTGTGTGTGTCTGTATGTATGTCTGGTGCTTGGTGTGAGTGTGTATGCTAATATACGGTGGGAAATTATCACTGGCCCCACGTGTTGACTAACCCGTAATGGTGATGCATTGCGCAACTCTGTTGATGCCATAAGTCCCAGCCATACTGGCTACCTGCGCATGTCCCTTCTCTGTGACATGTCGTGTGGGTGCATAGTACTGTGAGGGTGATGACCACAAAGGCAAGGGTCCCCAGCTGCACACTATGGGGTGTGCGTTATAGTGGTGTACACCCCGTGACTGCGGCCATGTTCACGTACTGTTACAGGGTCCTACTGCTGCACAGTGTGGCCTCCAGCTACCAAGTGACACCTCACATCATCATTGGCCAGGCCGCTGTGTACAACCCCTGCACCATGTCACCATACCTGTAATGTGTCCTGCTATGTATGTCACGTCTCTGTCCAGTGTAGCCTGTGGCACCGACCACATGCGTCAGGTGCAGTATATGTGCGGACATCTGTGTTATGTTTGTGTGTCCAACAGTCAGGATGAAGGTACATGTAGCATGCTGATATTGCCAGACGTGCCTGTGTGTACTCCACAGTTACACGTGGGGGACTGCAAACACTGCTACCTGTAGGCACATGCAAGTACACCATAGGAGGGAACCAGGGTATCACAACCAACATGGTGCTACAGATGTAACCGAGACACATACCGTGAACACATCACAATGCATGCTGCACCTGCACTACATGGTGTGACTGGTGCATGTCGACAGTACACAACCTATGTCACATACCCAACTCAGTTTTCACACACAACCACTGCAACATACACATCCCTCACTATGCATACACAGGTATTACATACACCTCTCACTATGCTGTTCACCCTGTGCATCAGAATATTTGTGCATAACCCTGCACCGATGGTGTGGATGACAGGGATGCAGCACAGGCTTCATCATATGCACAGGGTGATATGTTTGCCAGGGGCATAGGCTGCACACAACCACTGCAACATACACATCCCTCACTATGCATACACAGGTATTACATACACCTCTCACTATGCTGTTCACCCTGTGCATCAGAATATTTGTGCATAACCTTGCACCGATGGTGTGGATGACAGGGATGCAGCACAGGCTTCATCATATGCACAGGGTGATATGTTTGCCAGGGGCATAGGCTGCACCAATGGATAACATCATGTGTGTGTAAGGGCCAGTGAGTTGACTGGACATGTCTGTGCAGAATGCATGTGGATGTTGTGGAACCCTACTGTTGTGTTTGCTGTGTGCGTGTATGTGTGTACACAGTTCTGCCATTTGTGATGCCTACATGGGGTATAATTGACAGCCCCAGATTGTACAGTGCAGGTTGTACAGCTCACTGTGTCCATCCACGGCCACATGACCTGTGCCTGCCTGGGGTTGCACGGGCACTACCAGGTGGAGGTACAGAGCGGCTACTGTCCGACGACACATGTCCACTGGAAACGTGTCCCTGCTGAGACCGTCCAGGGCCACGTCCACATGGCCTGCTGTGTCCTGGTGTTGACAGTGCAGCAGCAGCTGCACTGCTACTGCTACCGGCACTATGGGAGCGGGCATGTGAGGTGGCACGCTCACGTTGACCTACACTAGGTGGTGTTGCTGGCCTACATCCACGTGGCCTATGCCTCACTCCTACCAGGTGTTCCAGCACAGACAGCTCTCGCTCGCGGATTGCCATGCCTCGGTCAAGGATTCCGACCATTTCACCTAGTCGCCTATCCAGAACATTAGCAATCTGCTGTTGAGCATTTGCCAATGCCTGGATGTTGTCATTTAGGGTATGGATAGCAGCCCTCTGCAGCCTCTGCCCTTCTCTGTTCTGCCGTTCAGCACGTGCCTGTGCCACCATTACAGTCTGGAACATGCGTCTGGTGATACCAGCTGCTGCGCTCTGTCCTGCAGGTGCATATCTGCCAGAGGTCCTCCTACGAGCAGCACCTGCCACATGCCTGTGTGGCACATCTGCAGTCATTACACTGACACCATGGTGTGTAGACACACCTTCTATAGCCACCACACGTTCCTGTTCCATGCCAACAGACGCTGACTGTCCTTCCTCTATGGCCACCGGTGATGCGGTATGTGTTGGCAGTAGAACTGTGTGCGGGGAAGAGGGGCACATAGCTGGGATGGTAACCATTGGCACAGATTCAGCCCCTGACAACCCTGCCTGTACCTCATGCATATGTTCATCACCGCTAGTATCTGTGGGGATACTAACATCAGATGGACTGCAGGAGGGTAACGCACCTACATCACCTGTGAATGCAAAGAAATACTGTAAAGTACAATAGACACAGACAACCACACACACACAGACACACACAGACACACACACACACACACAGACACACACACACACACACACCATGCATGTGATTTGTCAGATGGCATGCAGCATGCCTGCGGTAGAGCAGAGGGCATGCAGCTCAGACATTAATAGTGTTAGTAAGCATACCTCCCTGGGGTGCACACTACAGCAAGCAGGTGTCATATCAGTAGCCATGCAGTTCACACAATCATGGTAGTATGCATGCATCCCTGTGATACACCATGTGGCCCAGAACAGGATAACAGTACACATGGCTGACGTGACCTTGACATGTAATTTGCTGACATGTGCATTAACATGCATACATGTTTGACACAATGGTGTCCTGACACATGTACAGCAAATGATGGGCTTCACATTGCAGTGTTGTGTGTATGCCCTACAGATAGAATGCATGTTTAGCAAATGTGCATGAGCATGAGAGGGTAGTGTGAGCCATCTACATTGCTATACAGTGTGAAGTACAGACACTGTGCCATTGCATGGCAACATGAGGCATGTATGTTGCTGTAGAATGCATAATATGTACACATTGCATAGCCATAACTGCAACACAGTCGTGATGTTCGACAGATCGTATATGGTAGACATCAGTGACACCTCCAGTAGCTGTGCATAGGCTTTTAGGTTGTCCACTGTACCACATCAACTGTATAATCGGTCAACTAAGGCTATAATTGGACCATGTGTGGACAATGTTGAACAGGGTGATTACACATCCCATGTACTGTGTGGCTACATGTCTCTGGCCATCCCCCATGGCCATGTGTGCACATGTGGTGGCCAATTGTGTGTGATGGGCATCTTCTCCACATGTCTGTGTGGTCCCATATGACATACACCCATACATGTCAGATATGTCATATTCCACAGGTCTATGCAGACAACGGGTTGTATGTTTGGTATGTGGGGTATAGGTCAAGTGATAGTGTGACAATATTGCAGACAGAACACTACATGTCTGGGACATGTCAGGTGGCACATCACAATGTGTGCACCCGATGCAGGGGCATATGACACAATGGTGACACTTGTGGGCTGCCCATATCACAGCTCACTGTGTGGTGCTGTGTGCGTACCACACATGTTCCAATGCATACTACATATTCCTCCATTGTAGAACACCTCCACCATTGTATGCACAGCTGACCACACATGTCGCAATGACAAGTACTGTGGTTTCAAGTCTGTGTATCAGTACGTGTGAATATATTGCACATGGGTGGCGTGTGTGAATGCATGGTGGTGCGACCTGCATATTGTGACTGGAACAAACATCAGGTGTGCAAGTGTTAACTGGCCACATGGCAAATAGATCTACACTGTAACATGCCTGATACTGATGACAGTCTCACCTGCAATAGACCCATGTCTGTGCGGCACGCCAGAGGTACCTGTATAGGGGTGACACATCAGTATGAACATTATCCATGACTGTATGACAGCCACAGGTTGCACTGTGCATGTGCACACATTCACCTGTGTAATAGCATATAGTATGCACATGTGTGCATACACAACGTAGCATACTGTAGTATGCAGCATGTGTGTCCACATACCTGGCATATGTTGTTACTTTACATTATGTACAGTGGCACATGCAACTACATGGGATATAATAGCCATATGTGCATTACTGACTTACCGGGCAACTCCAGGCTCATTGGTTGGGAGACACCCACCTCCACGATGGCAGCTAGTGTTTCTGGATGCTGTTCCCTGGGTGTCCCCAGACTGGCCAGTAACTCCTCGGTGTGTGTGAGTGGGGGCTGGGTTGGTGGCCCACCACCTGTTCCACCTTGTTCCCTGGCGATTGCAGTGGCACGCTGTTTTGCATGTCGTATCAGGTCCGTGCAGTGTCTGCGCACCTGCTGGTAGGTGCGGTTATGGCCACACACATCATTCACCCTCCTGCGTAGATCCTGCCACAGGTCATCCCGCTGCTGGGCATGCTGTGGCACATGGCTGAACAAGTCATAGTTGTCATGGAGCTGTGGGATGAGGACATCATCCTCCTGGCGGGTGTATGCTGGGAGGAGTGTACGGGGCATTATCTGTAAAACATAATGATGGTGACAGGTCACAGTTTCAGAGATGTACAGAGATACTGCTGCACATACATTTCTATGACATCTACTGCATCTGCACAGTTATCTTTGCAAAGCACCATGACACTGACATGACTGACGTGTTTGTGTCACACATGTCACACCCATTATGCATTGGATATCATCACCATATATGTGTGTCACCTCGTTACAGTGTTCATACTCCATGTAAATGCTGCCTTGCTGTGGGCATGTCTATTTGCCTGCACTTGTGTTCTTACCTATCTGCACATGCCTCGATGTGTCCACGGTACTACTGTTGACCTGGATGCTGTGTATATGTCACATATCAACACAGACACAGCCGGATTGGACTTGAGCAGTGACAATGCACACATACGCATGGACACCTGTACATGCATGTGTTTTGCCATATACATCTACACAGCACTGTACAACTGTTCAACATCCTGACATGGATCGCCTGTATTACACATGTGATAGACATGGGACAATGGATAGTCAGACGACATTCGCAGGGATGGTCATCAACCATAGCATGTGAGGGCACGGTTTCCACACTGTTACAGATGGCCATTGTGCCACCACAAGCTGCATCAGTGCCACATTACTGATCCAGTCAGTTGATAGTACATCTACCATGCGGCCATCACACCATGTATGACTGGGATGACATCTCCAGCTTTGATGGACAGGGTTGCATGGTATGGCGGGTGTATGTCACATATATGGCACAGGGATCTGTCCAGCCTGTGGCGATCCTTGTATTAGGACGGTGGCTGTCCATGACATATGTCATATAGATCAGGATATGGACATGTAGCATGTCCATCATCATGGTGTAGCAAATGTCCTTCTGCAAGGTAGACGGCATGCTGCATAGTGGAGGTGTGGATTGTGAAGGCTGTTATCGCACATCCATGCATAGCCATTACCCCTTACAGGTGGTATGTGATCAAATATTGGTCACCACAGTGCTGTATATGCCTGGCCACTGATCTCTGTGCTCATGGATGGCACCCTGACATGACATGGGTACCTCAGATGACTACCTAAGGGGCCTGGAGACATCACCATGGTGGGGGTGCACTGCACAGCACCATCCCTTACACAGTGTCCATAATGTTGACCACAGCCTAAGTAGCAGTTTATGGGTACAGGGATGTTCACCTAGCGGTGACACTGCTGGTATCATCCATCAGACTGTGCACATATGTCACACACCTCACACACACAGCCCATTCTGTATGTTGTTCACAACACTGACATGGCTAAACTGATAGGTCATGGCCATTCACAGCCTTACATACACAGATGCCTAACATTTGTGTGTGTGGTATGGGCTACAATGAGGGTGGGGTACAACACATTAACCCTGTTCTACTGTATCTGACACAGATGTGCTGTGCACATGTCACTCTTGCACCTTTTGTAGTTGTGGGTCTGTCAACAGGCCACTGGTGGAACACACCTGTGACATGCAAAGGTATTTGTAATCAAATATCCATGCTATCTTGTACATCTGTACTGCTAACATCTACGGTGCTAATGGTTCATGGACATGCACACCATACTCAGCAGGGTTATAGTGCGGTGCCACCCTAAATGACTGTCATCACCACTTGTGGGTTGATATTATCCAGTACCCTGTCTGTATTGTATGGTCATGCTAGGCACTTGTTCAGAACATGTGAGCATGTCATGAGCTAATGATTACTATACCGCCCATTCCACACCATTTCCCACAGGTACACTGGCTGTCCTACACTTCCCAGCTTGCTTAAGGTACGACAGCTGTTGTACACACGTAACGCACATATCCTGTGGGACATGGTTGTATATGCAGGCATGTCCAACTGTCACGTACCAGTGCTACTGCCTGTCTATATGATGGATATGTCGTACATGTGGCAATAGAGCAATTGTCTCATGTACACAGTCAATGCTCACTTCCCAACATACGGCACTACAGCCTGTGGGGGATGCACGTCTGCAGCCGTGCTGGGCCCATAGCTCTCAGGTGTACCTCATTACGGGGAATGTACCTCATTTGGGGTTCTAAAAGGTGCATGTTCCTCAAGGTTCCACATTGGAAAGGTCTGTCACACATTCAATGTTGTACATAGTTTACCTGCTAGCCATAAAGCAAAAAATAGTTTCCTGCTGAGTAAAGCACTTCTGGTAGAGTCCAAAATGTAAAAAGTACAAGATAACCAGTAAGTGCACCAACGGCTGTAAAATAAAACATCCACCAGAATTCAAAAAATCAAAGGTTTAATGCGAACACACAAACGAACAGATCCTAGGTAGTAAGTGCTTTCACGTCATTACAACGCTTCATCAGACTTCAAAGACACATCGTAGTAACTATCCTTTTATACATCATCATTCATTGCAACTACTATCAATTAACTAATTAATCGTCCAAAAACTTAAATATTTAAATCAATATAATGTGCATCATCATTCTTAAAAAGGCAGAGACACACATAAAAAAGCAAAAACATAAATAAAAATAAAAATGTGTTTGCATCTGTATAAAAGTACTAATACGTATAAAAATACTATGTATGTGTGAGTGAAGTATAAAAACCTTTGACAACGACACATTTATAAAATTAATGTTTCAATGGTCTCCCTGTTAAAAATGGTTTCAGAGTTATTTTTTCATTGAGACCATATTTGTGGGCTTGCAATTTTAATATCCATTTATTCTCCTCTTCTTCAGTATAATTTTTAATGTCGCCCAATCTATTGGTCATAGATATGACCTCCATCACCCTGAAGATAAAGGAATGTGTAGAATCATGTTCAAGCACATGTTGTGCCAGAGCATTGGTTACATTGCCTTTCTCTATCGCATATATGTGTTCCCTAATGTGTTCACGCAAAGATCTGTTGGTCTTGCCTACATAAAACTGTTGGCAAGACAAACATTGAGCTATATAAATAATGTGTGTCGTCCTACAATTAGCATATCCTTTGAAAATGTATGTACGTCCTGTGTGTGGATGTATAAACGTATTGTTGCCTGCTATAAATTTACATTGTTTGCACGTGCGGCAAGCATAAGTTCCCATCCTCTGTGACGATATCCGGTCCCTGTATGTGTTGTCATAACACAACATCCTATTCAAGGACTTCATATTCCTATAAGCTATATGAGGATTATCATCCATTAATGTTTTTATTGTATCATCCATCAACAACAATTTCCAGTTGTTATTTATCACCTGTTTAACATAGTTATTCCTGTTGGTAAACGGTATGATTAATCTGTTGACATTGGGAACATTTGTGTTCTTATTAGACTGCATATTTTCTTCTATTCTATTGATAAATGGAGTACCCGTATCATTCCTATGTCTGTCACCTTCTGTAATGGCTCCAGATATTTCCTTTTCATTATAGCCTCTTAAAGTAAAATTAAGAGCTAGTTGTTTCTTCTGTTGTTCATATGCCTCCCCTTGTGTGGTTATCCTGGAGGCCCTCAAAACTTGATTTTTCACTATATTACCATGTATATGCCTAGGATGCATGCTGTTGCGATGGAGGAGGTTATTCCTCCAGCAAGGCTTCCTAAACAATTCAGTATCAATACCATTAGGCCCTTTTATAAGCTTAACATCAAGAAAAGCTATTTCAGATTTAGAAAAGGTACTTTCAAAAGTCAAAAAGTCTGTCGTCCTGTTTAAAAAAGTCACAAATTCATCCAATTGTTCAATAGTTCCACCCCAAACAATAAAAACATCATCCACAAAATGACTATAGTATTTTAAATTAACAGTATACTCTAGGTTGTTGAGGACATAAGTATTTTCCCAATGTGCCAACACCAAGTTGGCATAGGTGTTGGCACATGGGGTCCCCATGGCCACCCCCTTTGTTTGTAGGTAAAATTTGCCTTCATATAATAGAACATTGTTCTCTAATGTCAGTTCTAAGAGGGATAACCATCTGTTACTCTTGTTAGCGGAGATTCCTTTCTCAATCAAAAGGAGCCTAACATAATCCATCCCTGTGTCATTGGGTATGGATGTGAATAACGATTTCACATCTAGGGTAACTAAAAGGTCGTTACTATTAATAGGTACTAATCTATTATTCATGGCTAATGCCTCTAAGAAATGTTTAGTATCTCTTAATATTTGCTTCATTCCACTGACGACTGGTTTAAACATTTTGTCCAAGTAAATGGATAGAGGTTCCGTTAACCATCCCTTACTGGCCACTATCGGGCGTAAAGGAGGATCCTGAGGTGCTTTGTGGATCTTCGGTAAACCTCTGAAGGAAGGAACCAAAGGATGTTCTACCAAAAAATAATCATAAAGTTCTTTATCAATGACATTGTTTAGTCAAAGGTCATATAAATTCCCATAATCACTTCTAATCAAATTATTAAGCATACTGGCATTAAGAAGTTGACAAGTCTCACTATCAGAAAACATGTCATTCATTTTGTTACAATACATAATTTTATCCATTACAACGACCGCTCCACCTTTGTCTGCTTGTCGGATAACAATATCTCCATTATTTTTCAAGCTAAGCATTGCTTCTCTTTCTCCTATCGTTGTATTAAAAAAAATTGGTTGAGCATCTTTACTATTATATAAATCAAAAAGATCACTCTCACAAGCTCTCTCAAAAGCTTCCAATAATGGATGCTGTTGAGGCACAAATGTAGAAGGTTTCCTAAAACTATTCACTTTTGTATTGTGGTTATCCTGTCCATATAAAACATTTTCAAACCAATATTTCTGGTAAACAATTTAATATCAACAATGATGTCAGTGAAATCAATAGAACAAGACGGTATGAAACTCAAACCCTTGTTCAACAAAGATAATTCATGTTCATTGAGTTCATACCTCGATATATTAATCACTATGTTGGATTCACTGATCGCAGAACCTTCCTTTGTTGTACATAGATGTCCTCTGTACTTTTCCTTTTCGTGGTCTTGTTCCGTGGAGACCATGTTCTTCTGTCGAAGGGTTTGATGGGCAAGGGAAAAGTCGGAAACCCCTCGCCAATAGCAAACACTTCTTCTTCATTCGAATTGACAAACGAATCAATGGTAAGTTGTTTCCTGCGAACATCATTGCCTCTTACTTCACCTGGTGGATTAAAAGTGGTTGGTGCCTCAGTGTTGATTTCATTCTCTGAATGAATCATGGCTTCCACAATGACTTGTCGGGTTGATGGGTAATTGTAGATTTCGTCTTAACACTCCCATCGGAGTTCAGTGATGTCAATAGGTGCACTTACTGGTTATCTTGTACTTTTTACCTGCTAGCCATGACTAGATAGATGAGAATCATAGTAATTCATTGGAATATCTGTTTTATACATATGACCAGCCTATTTTAGCCATCATATGCCCTTCCTAGTTGATGCTGTTAGTAAGCCAGTTGTAAGTGTTCCACGTTTTGCCCATTTGTCACACTGTATGAGGGCTAATGTTCCTCATTTTGGGGACAGGAGGCTGACAGCTATGGCTGGGGGTAATGCTGTCACCAACCCTGACTGCACCTGACAGTCATTTGGGGAAGTGTAACATTTGCAACACACCCCACCCATCACATAGTCTCACATAATCTACACCACTGGCCACACCTACGAGGACAACCTGTGCAGTATGTCTCCATACTCACTGTAGGCACCAGAGGTAGCCCCCATCATGGAAGACAACATCACCAGCTTATAGCCCACAGACTCATGTGTGCCCACCACATACAGCCAATAGTGTGTTATAACATTCACAACACACCAGTCATAGCTGACTCTGTAGGGTGTCACACTGCAGTTCCACACAGCAGGCTACACAAGGCATTAGTCACTTACATCTTGTTGTCGGGTAACTGCTTCTGCAACATAACCTATGCACCCATGCCACACCTCACCAGGTACAATATATCTGTCATTCGCCATGTTAGTGTGACTGCCCTGTGATGCCACTTCACAGACTACGTGTGCAGGGACATGCAATAGCTCACCAGTCTTATAGCCCTGAGGGTGTGGGCCTAGCCCTGGGGAGCATTTTGCATTTGTCCAGACACGATACCACTGTACAATGACCGACTGTGTCACTTCAACAGTTGCCTATGCTCCTATTGTCATTCCACAGGCATGTGGTATCTGTCCGCTATGACTGTCCTGGTCAAACACAATGCTGTGGCACAGATGACTTGCACCTGTCCACCCTGGGAGTACAGCTCACATGCTAGGCTCTTGCTGCTGCTGCTATACTGCCTGTCCTGCACAGTTTCCAATAACTGTCACCGGCAGGGTGGTAACTGGCATGCGCGACATGGGGTCATGTGACACATTGCTTGCATCTTCCCCTGTGACGCACGCAGGCAAGGCACACCTTATAATGCACCGCTCCAACATCTCTGCAGTGACTGGGACCTGCCTGTAGGCTCTGCAGAGCACACCTGCAATGACAGGTTATAGACGGACCATACCTTCCAGGCACATACCTGGACCGGCACACCCACAGCTGAGGGGTTCCCATATCCCACTATGTTTTGCACACATCCTGGCAAGTTGCTTAGCACAATGCATCAGAGGTGCTTCATGTGCAACTAACTGTGTCCGGGACTGCTATACACACTGTAACAAGCGACAGAGTCAACATCATACCCCACGGGTAACATACCTTCTATAGTGGTATAGTGGACAGTGGGCCTCAGCTACTACTGATGTGTGACTGACACTACCCCACACTTCACTGGGATAGCCACTCATGTACCGACACATCCATGAGTCATACCCTCCACTCTGCTGGATCAACACATACACACCACCTCCAATACCTACATTACCCTTGGCATGAACATTACCACCATGTGACTGGTGTTACACACCTGGGGTTATCCCCTCATTGGTGGATTCCGAACATATGCTAATCTACCTTGTTAGCTACATCCTGGAAACACACCCATCACAGCATACACAGTACATGTGTACTACTACACCTACTACAGATGTCTGCTGACAGCGGTTGTTAACATCATGACACCCGTGCAGATGGACAATGCACATACAAATGCTGACACATACCCCAGTGCACTTAATTAGCATGTACACAACTGCATGGATCATGCTATTCCACACAGAGCCATGATGGTACACACCAGATAACAGACGCCACTCTGGTGGTCATGTTCCACGGACATATGATGTACAACAACAGGTGTAGGCTGTTGCACAGTGGTGTACATTTCCATGTGTGGGCTGGCTCACTGGTCAGCCGTGGTGGGGCCACAGGGTCCCTCATCACATACTCCAAGACTAGCTACGTAAACATGACTGCCACACATTCCGGGGTGTACCACCAGGCATTATGGTGGTATGTCAGTATTTGATGGCAACACCCACATCTGCTGTCACATACAACAGTCACTCAGGAACATTGCAGACCCAGGTATTGTTGGCAGCATGCTGGAGGATGGATTCAATGCTGACAGTACACCCTCTCACTCACTACAGGGCCGCAATCCATACATGAACATTGTGGTGTCCCTGTGGTCACACCTACACAGTACTGACCTACACTCTATGTGTCCTGGGACACTGGCCCCATGTCACCTTCCAACGTCCCAGGCTGTGATGTCCACTGACCTCTGAATTACTTGTCTCCCCACTAGGCCACCATATTCAGTAATAGCCTTGTTTCAGACATTGTAGACCCTGAATGGCACACAGCAGCATTTGTCACACTACACACAGGTGGCACTGCATTGCGCAAGTGGGAATATAGTCCTACACACCTGACTGGACTGTTCTGCGTGGCTATGGGGCACATCGTCAAGGGCGTCATTCTCAGAGACATTGTTGGTCTCCCGTCCTCTGCTGCCACCTGGGTTGGGCTTGTTAAGGCCAGAGCATGGCCCCTACACATGGTGGACTCCTTTCATACAGTTACCAGGGCAGTTGCTGATGGTACGGGAGTCCACACATCCTACATTGTCCTCTCATTGCCTTTCAGCACCATTCCCCATTCTGGTATTGACAACATACACATCCACTTGCACATCGTACCCTGTGTCTCAGGATGTTATGCTATGTGGCTCATGGACAGGACACACAGTGAGGCCAGCATACCATAGTACCTACTACATGTCAGGTACTTTGGCATACCACAGTCCTCAGTCATAGGGCCCCTCATGTTAAGTATATGCTTCCCTGCGGAACAGGCTGGCACAGGGGACTTTCCCTGCCTAGCTTTAGAACCCCTACATACCATGCACCATGATTGCTCCACCAGCTGATACTGACTCCAACCATACAGGTGTCGCTGTGACAGATACATAATATGACTATCATGGCATCAAGCTGCAAGACACAAGGTGCATGCACATCACCTTTGCATTACACCATCCACCCACTGACTATCACATGGATGGTAGTACCCTACATACATATCACATTGTACATGTTTGCAGTACACACATATGTCGCACCCACTCCTGTGGTTACTGTATTGCCACTGTGGCGTGGATATCCTCCTACGTGGCCACACCTATCTGTACTGGGTGTGTAACTGGTTCATAGGCACCCATTGTACCTTTGAACTCAAGACATCTACACACATTCAAGGGTACACCACCCCATTTAGGGTGTACCTTACACAACAGCTACAGCTTTACATGCCACAACATTAACACGCCATGACGTTTACTGAGCTCCGACAGTTTAAATATGCGGCTGCACTACGGACACCACATCTGTACACATTTGCATACTACATGCTCAGGGGTGACCTCTGCTGATCAGACAGGGCCCATGTCCACAACATTATTGATGGATATACTCCTCATACGCAACATAAGCAGAGGCCACTGTGAGCAACATGCTCATGGATATGTGCACACATGCCACAATGAGTGGGATGTGCTTCTGGGTTACATTCCCAAACAGGACACTCATCATGCTGTGGAACATAAGTCCTCTGTACATCACGCAGGGACACTCCGTAGCACTGTTCATGTGATACCTCCCTTGGTGGTTGGGAGACACATGTAGGCCTGGGATCACTGCAGTGGCTGTACTGTGCAGTGTTGCAGGTGACACCTGGCTCTGCTCTTCACAGGACACTACCCTGGAGAGGTGCCACTAGTGTGAACACTGTAGTTGTGCTTACACATGGACTTGACAGACTGCATAGTACCCCACTATGCACCTGTGCAGCTATTACATGTCCTTTGTGCATGGTTACTTGGTAGCCCTTCCATTTAGATTAGCTATCATGCTATTACTATGTCCCATACCTACAGGCCATATGTATCCTGTTATTGTACATACCAATAGACGATGCCTGTGGTATGCATGATATGTCTGTTATGCTGTGTAGAATATCTGTCATATCTACCTATAATACTATACATTACACATATTTCACATAGTATCCCATAATGCAAATCATACTTGCTCAGCGGGACCACCTTACATATGTCATTAATGTTATTTATCCATACACATGCGTGCTGTGACAGTATATCAACATATACTATCCCCTGCCATGGCACGTCCTTGTTGGACATACCCTACCACTGACGGCGGGTTGTATGGCATTGTTCTGTTTAATGGCCTCATGTAGCATCCCTTCTGGTGTCTGTGCTGTGTACCTTGTGTCCCACTGCTGGACGCACAATTCTACAAGCGTTAGTATGCTCAGCAAGACATCACTACATCAATACCTTTCCCCACTTTATGCATTGCGGACACGTTTAATTAATGCAAACCAGGTTATACATACAGTAAAACTAATTAATACGGATCATGCTATACATAACCTTACATATCAGGCGTTCTACATACCTTGTTGTCATTACGGCGTTTCGTTTCTATCTCTCTCACAGTGTTTCAACTGTTTTTCGGTATGAGCATACGGTTTGAATGTCTGGCAAGTCATCCTTATATACGTCGATACCTGAAACATGTGGATTCTTCCCGCCAATTGGTGTTCCTGAGTGACTAATTACTTGCATATCAGCTGTGCAGTTACTCCATTCGCCAATTACGCGGCGACAGTGGGATATAATTGGATTCTCCACTTGGGCGTTGCCTATTTGCCCTACCTTCGGGGAGATGGTCTGTATTGTGTTTTGTTATGAGTAACTGCAACTGCTATGCATGGGGACAAGTATAGTTTGGATTCATGTCCCCCGTGGATTGTGTGTGACAGGTAGAGAATTTGGTTCAACATGTGGGTGTACCTGTCATCCCGACATCTGTTAACGGAGATTTGCAATCAATACCTGTAACATGGCTGTTTGTTCCATTATACAACGCCTGCAATTTTGCATGTCGCCTTTAATTGTGTCTCTCACACGGTATGTTGAGGCTTCTGCAGATGTAATTGACTGACTGGATGTTTGTGCTGCTATTACAGTTTGTATTGCTTTAGTTTCTAGTGTGGGGGGATGTTGGTGGTTGTACGTAACATATACGGTTTGTGGGCCTTGCATTTCTACATAATCAGTATATATGTGTGTGGGCTCCGTCCCTGATTAGAGAGCTAACAGTTAGTAGACTTATGTTATGGGATTGTACGTTGGGCCATTGTTAATTGGTTTCTATATCATCTGCAGGTGAGCTTGCTACTTGTATACCTCCGTAATTGCAGCGATATATCAGGGGATATGTGTAGGTGACAGCTATCCCTTGTATTTCTGTCCCAGATATTTGCAGTCATTGTGGTTGTGTTGTTAAAAGAGCCTGTTTGCCATGGGTTGCCACCTTATCATATGGTCATTGTTGGACACTTGCGGGACACAAAGCAGTGTTTACAGGCCAACACGTAGCCACGGTCAGTACACAGGTAGCACATACTTTTATCCCCACTATATACCTATTGTGACTTTGGATACTTATCATATTGCATGTAACATTTAAGTTTCTTACATACAGGCATAACTATTACATACGACTATATAAAAGAAAGAAGCTGGAAACAGCGCACTAAAACCGCACTTTATTGTACTTCACAACGATACTGAAATCCACAAAATAATCCACAAGGTAAACGCTTTGGAGCAAATCAATGCATTTTCGTCAGCTTAGTGCTACGACTTGCAGTTATCCTAAGGGTTTACATTTCGGCAACAGAACACTCAATGCTTCAGTTCTCTGCCCTTTTCATGCAAGTGGCAGTGGCACTTCTGATTGGGCACACAGCTGTCACTCTCTATTACATACGACTGCTACATTATATATGGGACATATTTATGTCCTACCATCTCGGACATTTGCCCTTTGTACTGTTTTATGTCAGGACACACCTGCCCAGGGTGGGGATGTCCCTCCTACTGTGGTACAGGTAGTAACCGTATGCCTATGGCTAGCTATACCCACACCTACCATACTGGTCTGCCTCTGACTTGGCACCAACATACACATGTTGCGGACACACACACACATTACAGTCACACAGAAATGCACACAGCACCCTCAACGCACACTTACACAGACTACGGCACTCACAGACACAGTTGAACACAGTACCTACGTGGACCGTGACACCGTCAGCGGTGACTAACTGTCCCTTCATATCATCATACTATTACTCGCGGATGTACTGTTCCAGTACTGTGCTCTATCGGTCTTTCAGCCTCGTGGTTACACATGTCGGTATGTTACACTTTCCATGGTTGGCAGTATCCTATTTATTTGTACCTCCAAGATGTTATGAATGTCGTTGAACTATCTATCATATTTGCAGATATCGCTGAATCCATCTATATCACCATATATCCCTCTATTGCCCTTTCTATCTGTATTATATATATGCATATGTGTACATATATATATATATATATATATCTATATATATATCTATATATATATCTATATATATATATATATATATATATATATATATATATATATATATATATATATATATATATATATATATCTGGCGGGGAACGTGACAGGCACACAGCACCACCATATGCTGTATGACTCATGTACTGTTCAGGTGTTGGCATTCCGTGTTGCACTGGCTGTTGTGTTTACAATGTTTGAGGGCTGCCTATGTAGGAGTCACACATTGGGCCACCTATACATTACAATTTACAGGTGGTCATGTTTGTGTGCCATCCATTTTACTGTGTGTGCAGGTGGAGAGGTGTCAGTCAGTAGGGGCCTACACGGTCAGTGTATGTGCTATACGTTCCCTCTTTGCCAAGGCATAGACATATTGGGCATGCCTCCGTCTGCCTACTGAGGCTGGCACAGTGCGTTCATGGTCTGAATCCCTCTGTGCCTGTACTGGCCTTGGCAATTGCGGTGGGCTATGAGGGCCTTCACCATTTTGTCCCTGCTGCAGCTGCTTCTGCAGGATCATATTATGTAGCATGGCACATACTATGACGATGTGGGCACATGTGCCTGGAGAGTACTGCAAGGCTCCACCAGATGTATCCAAGGACCAGAACCGTGATTTCAGCATCCTGAACACACGCTCTATGATGATTCTGGTTTGTGCGTGTGCCTCATTATGGTGTTCTTGCATGGGTGTGTGTGCATTTCTGATGGGAGTCATCATCCACGGCTCCAGTGCATAGCCAGTATCCCCCATGAGATGGCCATGTGAGATGTCCCCCCTGACAAATACCTGATACAGCTGTGAGGCATGCCAGATATGGGAGTCATGGTAGCTTCCAGGGCTGCCAGCACACACATCCATGATAATGCCCTGGGCATTGCACATGACCTGGCAGTTGATGGAGTGGAATCCCTTGCGGTTTATGTAGCGCATACCCTGCTCACCGGGTGGTGACTTGATTTGTATGTGCGTGCAGTCTATCGCACCCAGTACCTCCGGGTATTGTGCCACACGGTGGAAGTGACGCATATTGCTGGCCAACTCCTCCTGAGTTCTGGGGAAGTATATCTGCTCATTGGCATGTGGTAACATGGCATCCAGGAACTGGTGTAGTACCCTGGATGCTGATGCCTGTGAGATACCCATTATATCTCCAGTTGGCCTTTGAAAGGTACCTGTGGCCAGTATTCGCAGGCTTACACATACCTTCGTGTCCACTGGTATGGGTTCCCCTCTGCTGTTTCTGGTTCTCTGGCGTGGCCGGCACAGCTCCACTATTTGCTGTAAGATGTCCCTGTCCACCCTGTAACACTCTACTATCTCCAGGTCATGTAGCTCCTGGTAGGTTACCCTTGGTCTGAACACTCTCCTTCTCCTCCGAGGCCTGCGGTGGGTGTCAGCATCATCCTCCACAACACCGTCAGTCTCTAACACATGCTGATGAATCACAGCTATGGCAGCTCCCAACATGTACATTTTAAAAGTTTCCCATGTGTTTACACCTATGGTGCGGTGTTTGGGAATACACAGGTGTGTGTTGGATGCTTACACACTTTATACTATTGTGCTGTGAAGACCGATGATGTCATAGGGTGTGTATGTACATTCGTAGCTACAGGTTATGTTATGTGTTTTACTGCCAGAACTACTATTGTGGTGCCTTTGGTGTTGAATTACATTTGCCTGCCTTGGATTACCTCTTGACCTTCCCTTTACATTTCTGCGCATTGCACCTACCATTTTCTGGCGTGCATCCTGCAGCCTACTTTCATATGTGCTTTCCTGGACCTGGCGTATCTTGCGTTATGTGTGCTACTGCCGGTCTGCTGTTGGTTTGCTTTGCTCTGCTGTGTCAGGTCTCCTATCTTTGCAATCCAATACCTCCCCTCCTTTCTTTGCATTCACATGCCTCCCCTATCCTGTTTTGCAGGTTTCTGCAAGCGTACTTGTCAGCTGCCGTCAAATGGCCTTCGTGGGTTGATTGGTGTTGATTGCTCATTAGTACTCCAATTACCCTACTTCCGCATTTCCTTTTCTTCCCCTGACCTTCTTGTTTCTGCTATTGTTTGCGGCATGTGCATCCGATTACTGGGTTTCGGGCACGTTTTCATCCTCATACACATGCGCTTTTGGCCACCATGTGTGCTCTCAGCTAAACGATTCCTCCCCACCCCTATCCTGCAGCTTTGCTTAGCAACGAACAGGCCAGATTTGCAATGCTCCAATGTGCTTAGTGCTACAGTGGCACACCCCTCTGCTGATGTCATGTATCTCCTCTGAGCCACTCCTCGGTGTTATACCGCTGCGCCGTATGGTACAACCTTCCTCCGGCGGGACATTTGCGATTCAGTATTATCTGCCTCATTTGCATGGCATTGACTACTAATTCATAGTTACCGCGCCGAACACTATCGCAAGCTCTTAGCAACCCTTGCACCTTGGTTGTGGTGTTCCATGCCTACCATTGTGTGTTATGCTGTAAACCTGATTTCTATTATGTTGCGATTTTATGACATTTTTATATCGTTTCTTTATGTTACAGCTTCCGCACACATGCCCTGCAGTTCTGCTGTGCGTTACTGTGGACATGACATTAAATGTTGTTATTTATATGTTGTGCATCTTTTCTTATGCCATTGGCTGTGTATTTCGGCATTAGCATGTGTTCACGTTGTGATACCTGGGTCTGGCCCTCTTCCATAGCTCCGATGTTATGTTTGGGATAATGTAAACCGTGAATATAACAGTCCACAGCACACAGGATCCGAGGCCAAATAATCCAACAGCAGGCAATAAAATCAAATTTCTTTTAATTCCAAAAACAGCACACGTAGTCAGTTCTAAATAGAACAGCAACACAGATAAGCCAAGCGCTTTCACCCAGTATATTACTAGGCTTTCTCAAGGCAACAAACAGAGCTATCCATAAGGAGAACCCTTTTAGCCCAGAAAGAGTTAATAATGACAACTTAAGAGGGAGTGAAAGAATTGCTGAAAAGGGTAGGAAGAACTCACATAGGGATTTTCAGCAACCCCACAACAAAGGACCGGGGGGGACGAGGCGTCAGAACCTGAGGTGGAATTGAGCAACTTGCAGGGGACGCTTTTATATGACACAGTGTCACCCTGGGCAGTACTGAATACCAGAAATCAGGAGAGTGTGGTCAATGCTGAACTACTCTCACCCCCCGACCCCTTTAAGAATTTAATTTGTAGGAAGGACAATTTTACCATTTTTAACTTCACTGACTTACGAATTGAAGATGGACATTTTTCTTTGTTTTCTAAAGGTTTTAACTTTGTTCCTCTTACCTTCATTGACCCTATTTACACTCTTATTGATTTTAAACTTTTCATTAGACAACTGAATCTCAAGTTGTTTTTTAAAGGTCAGGAATTTGTTAATCCCATGTTGAGCAGAACTAGTACTTTCAACCCACCCACCAACCCACATTTAAGGGTGTTTGAAGAGATGGTGGAGAAAGAAATTAGGAAACTGGATGTAGGTAGGAGGTACGAGCAGGCCACCAACCTCAGTAACAGTGAACTTAATCTAATCAAAACCCTTACAAAGGAGGGTTGTCGGGTAATGAAACCTGACAAGGGTGGAGGGGTCGTCTTGATGTACCAAGTTGATTATGATTCCAGTATCCACCAGATGTTACAAGACGTGGAGCAATATGAGCTAGTTTCTTCTAATGAGATTGACTTAGCACACTCTAAAATTAATTACTACCTCTATGACCATCTGCTCCAAGGTACTATTAACGAACAGTTGTACAATTACTTTAATGTGGCAAAACCAAAAGTCCCTGTCATATTTGGAATTCCAAAACCCACAAAGGGTTGGATCCTCTTGGATTCAGACCCATTGTGGCAGGGGCTGGTGGTATTACAGAACCCCTGTCCAAATTCATAGATTATGTCTCCAAAAAAGTGCTAGTCCCCGCTGACCACATCTGCAAGGACTCCTGGCACTTCCTAAGGACAGTTCACCATAGACTGTTTTCTGCTGACTTGTTAATGGTTACCATTGATATAAAAGACCTTTTTCCGAGCATTCCACACATTGAGGGTCTGGAATGGTTTGGACAGGTGCTGATTTCAAGTGGTGCACTAAGTGGTAAAACCATTAATTTGGTTAAGGAATTAATGGAGACGGTTCTCGAGAACAGCTATATATTCTTTAATGGGGAGTTCTACAGGAAAAGAAAAGGTGTGGCAATGGGGGCTAGCTGTGCCACTGTTTATGCAAATTGTGTGCTTTATTACTGGGAACAAAGATTTGTCTTCAACACAGACTGGGCACCTATGATTAGGCACTATTCCAGATATTTGGATGACATTTGTATTTTGTGGAATGGGTCCCTGCAGGACTTGGAGAGCTTTTTGGATTGCATCAATAGTACTACTAGCTTTCTGAAATTTACCCATAGTATTGATCGGGACACCTTACACTATTTGGATGTTACTTTGATGAAGGACTACACTAATCATTGTTTTCAGTCTAGGGTGTACAGGAAGCCTATGTTCTCCAACGCCTATCTCCACTTTAATAGTGGGCACCCCTATTATCAAAAAAGGGGAATTGTTAAGGGACAGTTGATCAGCGCCTCCAGAATGTGTAGTACTTTGGAATACTATGAGCAAGAGACTAAGGTCTTGCACGAACTCTTTTTGGAAAAGGCCTACCTGGTAGACCTGATAACTCAATTGATTTTGGAGGTTACTGGCAAAAGACAATCAGTCTTTCACCCCCTTTTGGGCACTGGTGTACCTTTGATGGAAGAATCGGTAAAAAAGAAGAATGACAAGTTTAAGGAGAGTTTTTCATACACCTTTTCTTCCAGCTCACATGATTTGGAAAACATTATTACAAAATACTGGCCCATAGTATCTACTAACGTTGATCTTAAAAATTTTTTTCCCCTGATGCCTAGCTTTATCAGAAAAAGAGGTAGAAATTTGAAAGATCTGTTTGAGGGGAGAAAAAATATGGGTTATGACATAAACAATCAGAGGTCTGGCACTTTAAAATGCGGTCAATGTAAACAATGTCAATATATGCTTGACCAAGACACCATCACAATTCCCTCAAGAAGGTTTAAGTACAAGTTTCATCAACATTTTAACTGTGCAACTAAAGGGGTTGTGTACCTGGTATTTGTACTTTCTGTTCTGGGTTTTATGTTGGTAAAACCGAGAGACAGCTTAGGAGAAGGGTATACGAGCACCAATATGATATCACTAAATGTAAGGACACCAATGCCTTTTACAAACACTCCCAGATATGTAAAAGCATGAACCTTAAATTTTTGGTGTTGGAGCAGGTGGTGCCAGACCCATGTGGGGGCAACTGGGAGGCCAAATTGGAGACTCGAGAACTGTTCTGGCAGTTGAAATTGGATGCCTGCGCCCCTCCTGGAATGAATGAGGGCTTAAATATTAACAGCATTCTAAAAATGAGAAGAGCACGGTTATAATATGTGACTATTTAGTTTAATTTTGTATAGGTTCACTTGTTCTTCTTTCACCTTCTTGTTGTTGTTCTTGTTGTTATTGTTATTAGGTAGTGTTGTGACATTAGTCAGAAAGCTCCCTATTTTTTACAATGTCACTGTAAAAAGTTTGATTTATTTATCATTTATCTATCTATTTTAGTTTTTGGAAAAAAAAATGTGATTTAATTTTAATTCCAACTTGTAACAATAATTAATCATTTCAAATTTAAATTTTTTTTTTAATTTATGATGTACTTTTATGAATTTTGCACTGACAAGGCACTTTTCAGGGTATTATTACCATTATTGACTATATTAAGAAGTATTTCTTACACAAACATACATATTCAACTTGAGAAACTGTTTCTCTTTGTACTATGTTTTTAACACAACACTATCAAAGGTATTAACTTCTAATTGATGGGTGGAGTTACCATTTAATTGTACTAGTTATTTAAAACTGATGTGTAATGGATAGCTCTGTTTGTTGCCTTGAGAAAGCCTAGTAATATACTGGGTGAAAGCGCTTGGCTTATCTGTGTTGCTGTTCTATTTAGAACTGACTACATGTGCTGCTTTTGGAATTAAAAGAAATTTGATTTTATTGCCTGCTGTTGGATTATTTGGCCTCGGATCCTGTGTGCTGTGGACTGTTATATTCTTGGTTTATTTATAATGTAAACCGTGTTTTTTGGTTTACATTTCCGTGGGCTTACGCTATGCCTGCACCACTTCACGAATCGCTATATGCCTTCATTTGCATGGTGCAACACTGCACATGGGGTGATTTGCATACCTACGCCAGGGGCTGCGCAGATCTGGCGTATGCCGGTAGTGCACGTGGAATTAGATCGTACCTGAATTGCTCGGCGGCCATATTTGGTGTTATAACGCCTACGCTATGCGTGCGCCTGGCACAAGCTTCATGAATCCCGGGGACAGTCTTCTTCAGCGCTAATATTCTAGCTCTTTATGGAGTGCTGTTTCTGCATTAAAGGTATAACAATTGAAATGTCTTGATTCTCTTAATATTTGTAATTTTTTATTTATATAGCACCTAATAAATTGCTCATCTTGGTTTAAAATTGTGCATTTCAGTGTGAGTCTATAAATAAGAGAGGTTAGCAGGTAGCAGTTCATTAATTACAACAACTTTTTAAGCAGTTGTGGCTATTTACTTCTTTCATGTTGCTGCCAGATTAAGGTAAACCTTCATTCTAGTTAATGAAACCAAGTTCTACCTTCTGGCACTGGGAAGGCCATATGTTGCTACAAGGACCATAGAGAATAATGTCTCTGTTAGGGCAGAGTCAACATTTAATTATCAAGTTAACATTAAAGTGAAGCACGCTGCTCTAAAGTAGGCCTTCAGAGATATAGTTCATTCCAGGATGGTGAATGAAGGGAAACACTTGAGTATATTAATGATCATATTGGCATACCTGTTATGCTGCACCTACAATGCATGTGTAATGTGTATATGAATTCATGTAAGTGTTATTTGTAAGTGAACAGCAGGTAAAACAAGACAAATTCAGCAGGCATCCCGAGTCCATGTATTTATTTTGTCTGATTGTGGGCTATGCTTCCTGGAGCAAAAGTGCAGAAAATTATTGAAGAGGCAGGTGTTGGGGCAATATTTACTTTGGAAGTTGGTATTTGAGATAAAACAAACTGGTACAGTAGAAAACATGAAATCCTACATGAAACCCTACACAAACCAAGATGAGGAAATAATGTTTCTTTGAGGCAGATAAATATGGTCATTAAATTGCAGAGTGTGCAAATGAAATGAAGGGAATTAATTCATAGCATATAAATTTAGGTGTAGAAAAAATGTGCCTTGTGTAATAGTAATTTCAAAAGTATCAAATAAAATTAAAGTGCTTTAACCATTAGGATTTTAAATACTAGAAATATTTCAATAGATATGAACACATACAGTTTAATTAAACATAGTTAATTCATGAAATTTTCAAGTAAAAAGATTTATTTATATACAAAATAAATTATTTGAAAGAACCTTAAAACAAGCTGTCAACATGGCAGTGTCAACTGAATAAACTCGTATGAATTTCTCTCAGTTACAGCAGCATGTTATTGAGTTCTCAGTAAATAATATATATTTTTAAGTTTGCCAAGACCATATTTTATGTATCAAAGGAATCTTCTAATCAAGAAGATTGTTGTTTTTGATGATGGCATACACTTGGCCTGAAAGCCATGAAAATGTGTTGCTGCGTATGAAAATGAACTCTCTGACTTTTATGAAAAATCGGAAAATTTCCCTTTCCTTGAGGAGCTCCAGTCTCAGAGCTGAGTGTATTTATGTACAGAATACAGAGGGATGAAACTCCCTATATGGCTGGTATGGGGGATTTGCTGCCCAGGTAAAACCAGTGTTTTCTTCAAATTATTTTTTTTTTAATTTAAGCAGAATTCAAACTTGTGTCTTTCTCACTGGTATCATAAAAATAGTTTTTAAAGAAATATATTACAAGCAAGTTTACATTGCAAACATGTATAGCTGTACAGCTATACAATAAATTGTGTGATAAAAGCAGGGATGTGAAATGACAGATTTTGGAGAAAACATTTGAACAAAATGGTGGATGCTGGAAATGATTTTGGTTACTTTAAAAGAAACCTGATTGCTATTGGTAAAAATTATAATTTGTTGTTTTAGAACTAAATATTTTGAATGACAGTGACCGAAATATTTTCTGTCTTATGCCAAAAATGGATGAGTGAAGCCAAAATGGAGCTAGATATTAGATTTCAGGGCAAGATTAAAAATGTTCTGTATTTCTGTTGCAGGCACACAAGGGAAAAATAAGCCCTGATGAAAAAAATAAGGCATATGTTAATATGACAAAAACATGTTCTATACTTTTATGTTTCTGACAGTGGCGAGACAGCCTTGTTTGTAATAGAGAGAACATCAGGAAGGCTGAACAAAAATGATATTATGTAAGGAAATTACAAGATGCATGTCAGAGGGAAAGAAAACTGTGCCAATGAAAAAAGTGTCAAACATTTAAAACAATATTTGCAAATTATATCAAAGCAGTGAAAGTGCAAGGAAGCCAATCATGAGCTTGAAAGAATGTCTCTCACAAGTTTAATTTATCTAAAGGTACATAAAGAACTCTAGAGTTTGCAGAGGGTGGGAATTGCATCTAAAGTTGAATGAATTTATGGACAATACCTATTGTATATGGAGTGGTGAAAGACAAGATAGAAGAAGTCTGAATACATCTGGACATTAAGGTCATTGCAAAGCCAGTGATGCGTACTATACATTACTTGTTGAAGGGTTAGAAGGTATTTTTGTATATGCAGCTGTGTGCTGTGGGGAAAAGGGCGAGGAAGCATTTTACAAAGACTGACCTGGCACAAACATACCATCACATGAAGCTGGACAAAGGTTTAGAATACATTTTACTATTAAGATAAATGAAGGATTGTTCAGATGGAAAACAGCGGTGCTTAGGGATAGTGCTAATGACAGCTGTGTAGCAGAAGGTGATGGGCTAAATGGTACCTGGTGTCCCAAACTAGTGCCACCTGAATCATTTATTTGTGACATATCACAATGCAGATAGCAATCTGACTAGATCTCAAATGAGTTCAAGACATTCTAAGGGAATATGGACTGTGTCATTTCTTAAAACTGAAAATAGTACACTAAACGTACTTCATCTTTGGAAGTAGTCTAAGTGTCTCATATGGAAACCAAACCATATGAATATTTTTGTGACCGGGATAAACTCTAGCTTTGTTCTCATATACTACCTACCCAGAAATAGGCTTACAGCCACTTGCTTGAACTGCTCTTGCTCAAGTCACAGTTGAAGAAGCATAAGGGTATGAAATGGCAGCTGCCCATCTTCTGTTGTCCATATCACAACGGAGTAAGGCCACAGTACTCATGTTAATGATTTATGAGTGGTCCAATGTCAGTGTACCTTGAAGGAAGCGAGAGATAGAAATGTTACAGTGCTTGTAAGTGGTTGCTCTTTCTCTGTCTGAGCTGCAGTGACTTTAGACTGAGAATATTTAATATAGTAATGAGTCTGTGAGGCAAAGTCCCAACTCGAGTGTTCAATTGGACTTGGTCTCCTCACTGCACTTTTTTATTTGTGTCACATTTTCTTGTAATATGACATGCATGGCCACATACATTATGAGATCGTGTGTTCTCAAACTGCCATTGATGAGATGTTGTAATCAAGATATTGTGATGCAAATGGAGATGTGTGAAGGAGATGCAGTCCCCTCTTGGGAAATTTTGTGAATAATGAATGCTTAATCAGTCATTCTAATGAAGAATCCTGCAGAGTCAGGAATGTGAAGGCTATGTAATCAACAGATCAGCTACACAAAGGAGAATCTGTGATCAGTGGAATGTCATCAGAGATGTACAAGTAAGGTGGAAAATAAGTAGGTAAGATGGACAGATGTGGAGAAGGGCATAGATGCAGGTGAAGTGTTAGGTATCAGGAGGCTGAGATATCATCATGTGTAAAGGGCCCGGAATAGACCCTACTATTCTGATGAAAACAATGTGCCAGCAGGACTCCTTTAAGTACAGCACATGCCCCTAAATAACTGCATGAGAGCACATACTATGCAGTGTGAAATAAAGGTGTAATGGCATAATATAGTCTGCAAATCATAGCATCAGCCCACAAATAGTTGACAAAACAAAAGTGGTTGAAGTATATGGAGCATATCATGAGAAGGAGGAGAGAGGTGTACATTCAGGATGTGCCATAATTATCACTGAACTTAAGACATAGGTGAAGCAGGTGATTGCCTAAGGTATGATTCAACTAGGAGTGCTTTTATGCCATTTATTTACTTTTTAATTAAAGAATGCTGCATGTAAAAGCTGTTGTGTCTGTGGTGCCACTCTTCAAGTGTGAGAGGCTGCAGCAATCTCACCCATGTGTGTGTTGGCTACTCAGTTCAAAGGCTTTCTGCTTTGTCTGATCTACAATATGGCTAAGTGTTCAGAAGCATGTAAAGTAAAACAACAACAACAATAATAATAATAATAATAATAATAATGATAATAATAAATGAGTGTGGTAGCCACAGCTGGAGTCTGCAACTGGTAGTTCTATGAGTGTCTGGACTGCCTGTCTAACTAATAGCAAGGAAATGTGATCAGGTTGCAACTCATTCATATTACATGCACATTTTTCTCTTATCCTAGCAGGGAGCCAGATATTATGGACAGTGAACTAGTAATGGTACACATTGCCTGCAACATGATTTAAAGACTCATCTAGGGGGATGTATCAGGAAGTAAAATGCATTTCTGTGATATAATTTCTGTTGCTTTCTAGTGATTATGTATTAGAGGTTTTCACTAGAACTGGCTTTCTATTTGGGGAGTGATCTGTGGGTGAAAGCAAAAGGGCAGTTATGTGATTCTGTGATCATTGTAGCTTGGGGGTGGGGTGGGGTCTGGGAACAGTGTAATCATTTTTCTTTAACTTTTTTCACCACTAAATGGTAGTGGTTCTGGGGACAGTATGCCCTTATTTTTTTAATTTTCCTTACCATCAAATCTCAGAAGCATGCAGAGAAGGTCATTATACATTTTAAGGGCAGTGCACTGCCTAAGAGTAATAAGTTGGAATAAATTACTGTAATAATTTTTTTTACATCCCTCACAATCAAACATGAGGCTTGTACATAGGTGGCCACTTCTTGGGTATAGAGGTAAAAAGGCATGGTGTTATATGTCTGATACCAACAAGTTAAAATATATTACTGTGGCCATTAATTCTTCCACTTTTGCTGCAACCAAACATCACACGTTACACAGAATGTAGTTGTCTTTTGGGGTGGAGATAAGGTATGTTGTGTTTATATCTGATAGCAACAATTTAAATAAATGGCTGTGACTATTTCTTCTTTTACTTGGGTAGGGAGGTGAGCTGTTTTCCTGATATGATTTCTACAGCCTTGCTAGCATTTAAGTTTGTTAGGCGCTACTGTTTTGTTAACTTTGAACAGTAAACCTTGGACACAACTTATTTCTTCCTTGACGGAAACAATAAATGAATCTGAATTGTTTTCCATATTTATGATTTTTATTCAATCCATCATTCATTCAAAAGGTTGGAAAAGAGCTCTAAAATGCCCTTCAGAGAATCTAGAACCATATGGCTCATGGGAACCCAACATCCCACAGATCTCAGATTTAATTCAGTTATTTCCTGCACAGTTGTTATAGTGTAGTATTGGCAAGCTGGGAATGTTTTTAAAGGGCAGATGAAAAAAAGCTGAACATTAAGACATAGTGTGAAAGAACAAGAAATCAGCAATCTGTCCAGATTGTATAGAGAAAATCATAGGAGGCATTGGGGTGTGTGGGTGGGGGACCACTGGGCAGTGAATGGTGACATGGAATCCTTTGCCTAAGGCTCCGTTTCACATAAGACCAGCTGGCCCAGAAACTAATGGCCAGTGTAACAGAGACCACATGAAGAAAAAGCCCTTTGAACAAGACTCCTCTAGAAAGTCGACAATGGAGTATGAAGAGGAAGTAACTTACTCGAAGGACAGGTGAACAGTACACCAGGACAGTTAGGAGCACTGTTCAGAATAGTGTCAACAAAGTAAGGAAGACAGAGCATCACATCTGTATTGTCCAATGTTTTCTGGATTACTACAGCAACAATAAAGACACCACATGTAGTAAGGGACATTTTTATAACCTTTGCAACCCTAGACCTGAGACTGCTGCACATAATGCCACATGACCACTTAAAAAAACTAGAAATATCCAAGGTCGAGGAATGAAAGTGACAACGTAAAACAAATAGCGTACACTGTTTTAATATCTGCTTTCGTCATAAGACTTCATCAGAATGAAACATCAATAAAAAATCAAACATAAATACTACAACCAATTAGTAAATTAATTAATTAAATCAATTACAAGTTTTAAAATTTTAAAAAACAACGTACCTCACGCAAATAAGCAATTCAAATCCTTAGCTTTGTCAATATGTAATTTACGATACTTTAAAAAGCATTTAATGTTAATAGCTTTGTTTAATCCAGGAAATTTATCAGCTTTTAATTTAATCTGCCATAAGGTTTCTCTTTGCTCTAAATAATTTTTCTAGTCACCCCCTCTTAAATCTTTCCTACATGTCTCCACAACTGAAAATAAAAACTTTTTAAAGTTCTTACACACTAGTGAATGCTTGTATAAAGCGTTAGTCTCATCTTTAGTGTTTATGCTGTAAATATGTTCCCGAATGCGTGTTTTTAGACATCTAGTGGTCATCCCGATATAAAAAGCCGGACATCCACTGCATGTACTAATATATACCACCCCTTGGGAGGAACAATTAACAAACCCAGGGACCTCCAAAGTCCTATCAAAGGTTTCTACCGTAATGTATGGTCCTTCCAAAATATATCTGCACATGTTGCACTGATGGCAACAGTGCATGCCCCTCTTGTTAGTTCCAAAGCCATTACAATTAAATTTGTTTTGAAGAAAAGTATTCTTCTCCAAAGCTTTCTTAATATTAAAGTTGTTTCTTAAAACAAAACTTGGTTTAGTCCCAACTACCTTAAAAATGTCTGGATTCCCCTGTATAATTCTCCAGTTTTTTTTTCTAATAAACGCTGTATGTTAAAACTGTCAACACTCATACCCCTGAAAATAATACTCATATACTAGAAAACTTACTTAGCTCAATTTCAAACCAACTACACCAGGAAACCATAATACTTGGCAACTTCAACATTGACTGGTTAACCTGTTCATCCCAGCACCCTACTAACCATATAAATCTCTTTGGGTTCTCTCAACTAATAACCACTCCAACTAGAATCCATAAACCTAATAGGAAAGAAACAACTCTTGACTGGATCCTTATTAATAACCACCCTAGCATTTACACTCCAGGAACTCTTCCTGATAATATTAGCGACCATATGCTCACATATGTCATTAGACAAAAATTGCATATCCCAACTACCCATAAACTCAAGACATCCCGCTCAAACAAATTCTTCAACCCTGATAAGTTCCTGACTGAAATGAAAGCATGTGACTGGTCTCCACTGACTCACCTTGAACTTAATGAAGCAGTGACCTACTTTAACACCAACTTTCTACAAATCCTTGACTATCATGCTCCCATTCACTCTACTAGGATAAGATCCAAATCTGCACCATGGCTAACTAAACAAACTAAGCAAAAAATGATCCTTAGAAATAAAATTTGGGCTAAATGGAGAGCTACCAAATGTACATCTGATCACCTCCTCTTTAAACAATTAAGAAATGCCACTAAGAAAGATACTCTTACAGACAAAAAGGAATTCTATCTTTACCTTCAACAACACAGTCAACAAACCCCCCAAAAATTCTGGGCAGGTATTAATAAACTTCTGAAACCAGGACATTCAACTACTCCTACCCCTTCAGGCTTTAACAACAACAATTCCACCCAGATCCCAGAAGCCTTCAACAAGTATTTTACAGAAGCCATTCAAACCCTAGCTAATTCATTACCAACATCTACTGCTACCTTACCAAATACCTCTAAAACCTTACCTAATGCCTTTCATATTCAACCTGTCGCTACATCTCTTATTTATAAGCTTCTCAAGAAACTTAAACCTTGCACCCCATCCGCTGACCAACTCCCATCAGAATACCTACAAATTGCTTCAAAAGCTATAGACTACCCCATATCCATACTTATTAACAGGACTATCTCTGAAGGAAAAATCCCAGCCTTATGGAAAATATCTCATATTATTCCTCTACATAAAGGGGGCTCCTCTACTGAGTTCCCTAACTTTCACCCTATTGCCTTACTCTCCCCATTAGCTAAAATAATGGAAAGATGCATACACAAACAAATTCTTAACTACCTTCTACAAAACAAACTTCTAGCCAACTGTCAACATGGTTTCAGACCTTCCCACAGCACTACAACTGCCCTTCTTTCCTTCTCTGACTCCATAAATAATAATAGGAACAATAATCTTTTCTCCTCAGCACTATTCCTAGACCTGTCAAAAGCTTTTGACATGGTTAACCATAATACACTTCTTGACAAACTAAATGTCTATTCTCTTGGCACACAAGCACATCAATGGTTCAAGAGTTATCTCCAAAACAGGCAACAAGCAGTGCTTTGGGACAATAACCTATCTTCCTTACTCCCAGTAAACATTGGGGTTCCACAAGGCTCAATCTTAGGTCCCCTTCTCTTTTCATTATTTATCAATGACCTTCACTTGAATATACCTCAAGCCAGCTGCATTCAATATGCTGATGATTCGACTTTAAATCTGTGCTGCTAAGAATGTTTCCTCCCTCCAGTCCCTCACCCAAACAGTCTTCCATAATGTAGAAAAATGGTTTATGGAACGCTCCCTCCTTCTCAACCCCCAAAAAACAAAACTTCTTCTCTTTACTCCTACTCACAAATCTCCCACACCTTTCTTCACTATCTCCTCTAATAATGCTACCTGTATTAACCCAGATATAACCACTCGCCTACTAGGTGTAACTATTGATAACCGTCTTAATTCTGATGACCATATTAACACCACCATTAAATCAGTTAACAAAAAAATTGGTACTCTCTACAGAATTAAACCCTTCCTTACCCCAGCAGCTAGAAAAACCATTGCCCAGACCCACCTGATCTCCACCCTTTTCTATGCCTCTGCTATATATACTAACTTATCTAAAACCAACCTTACCAAACTCTCTACCTGTTACAATAGTATAACTAGATTCATTACTGCTACTCCCTTCAGAACGCACCACTGTCTCAACCTCAAGCAACTAGATTGGTTAGAGCTTAATAACCACTTACTCTATCAACAATTACTCATCATTCATAAGACCCTTTATTATCCTGATGATACCCCTAGCCTTACTAAACTGATTTCACCTTATAAAAACCTAGCCACACTACGTTCTGCTAAAAACTCCTAGTAGCCTTGACTAAATCTTACAATAAAGCTGGGGACTCCTTATTCTCAAATACTGTCGGGAAAATCTGGAATCAACTCCCTTATGAAATAACTAACCTTGACTCTACGTCTCTTTTCAAAAAACATATCAAAGAACATCTTAAAACTCAGCGGCTGTGTCCTTGTGCTAACCCCGACTGAAATCACTTCTCCCTTACACCTAACTTCCACCCCCCTACTCTGACTGAGCTTCTAAACAACATATTAAATTGTTTATAGTTATTTCTTAGATATAGACTCTACCAGAAATTTTTTTTTCATCTCCTCCATGCTATTCAATCTACTGTTTTGATTATCTATTTTTATTAATCTAACTTTAGTATGTGCACCCCTATTAATTTTATTTTAATTGGTTGTTTTTTGTAAATTAGTTTTTGCTATTTTATTTTTTTTTTAATTCTTACATAAGTCTACCCTTGTTTTTTTTTTTTTACTTCTTGTATTGGAGCTTTTCTCCCCGGGCCTCTACTGAAAACAGATACATGTCCAGCTAGACTAGCCCGGTCAACAAATGTAAAATAAATAAATAAAAAATATCTAGGGAACAAATTAAATTAGCATTCACTGTGGTATCCATTGAGTTAGTAAGTTTGATCTCATTAAACGGTAAGGTGTCATTCAATAAAGCTGGGTAACAAACACTTCTTTTACCTTCAACTTCTTTAACTATTTGTCTTAACATTTCACTGTCATATCGCCTATCAATAAACATCCTAGTAATGAACTCAATTTCCCTCTCTAAGTCCTGTTGCCTTGATGTCATTCGGCAGGCTCTAATAAACTGCCCTTTGGGAATATTCCTGATCATGTGTCTTGGATGGCCACTGTGGAAGTGTAAATAACTGTTTGTAAATGTTTTCTTACGGTGAATCTTACTGTGAAACCTATGCTCACTTTGATCCCACCAAAAAAACACATCCAAAAAACTAATGTTCAAACCAACATCCCCAAGTACAAACTTCAAAAAGTCTGAACGTGAGTTAATTTCAGCCACAAAGGAGGCAGTAGTTTCCTTACTACCTTCCATGATAAACACAAGGTCATCCATGAACCTACAATAAAAGGAAATATGAAATTTACTGATCAATCGATGTAAATACTCGTGTTCCCACCACGTCATAACCAAGTTAGCATAAGAGGGTGCGGCTGGAGAACCCATGGCCACTCCCCTCTTCTGCTTGTAATAAACTCCATCAAAAAGAAAAAAATTATTCTGTAGAATAATTTCTAAAAACCTGCAAATTGTGGAAACAATACCAAAACTGTAATTGGTGTTCTTACTTAAAAAACTTCGAATTGCTTCCACCCCCTCATCGTGGGGAATGCAGGTGAATAACGAGATTACATCCATGGTGAAAATCACATGTTTTTGGGGGTCGAATATCCCCTTATCAGCATAGATTTTTAGTTTGTTTAAAAAGTGCCAGGAATCTTTAATATAAGATTCTTGGTCCATTAGCAGTGGACTTAAGACAGCATCTATCACCAGAGAAATCCCCTCAGTTGCTGAATGTGGCGAGGATACTATTGGCCTAAATGGTGGATCCTTAGAATCCTTATGAATTTTAGGGATTCCAAATAGCACCCCTATTCTAGGCTGATGTACTACACAGAAGGCTAATTTTGGCTAGTTTCCACATGACCACTTACCTGATCCCTGTGCTGAGCCAGCAATGCAGACCTTGGTTAACGTTAAGCAGGTAATGAAGACAACAGGGAGATCTATATCATACTTTAATGCTGAACATACTGCAGTACGCACAAAAGAGAAAGCTATTTATCTGCCATGTTTAAATGCCTTAAGGTGGCACTGAGGAGAAATGCAGCTAACAATAATGATAAAGCTGGAGGAGTTGTTATCTGAATAATGGAAAGTTGATGATTAAATGCCTTGTAGGCAAGGCTGTTATACTCACTAAAGGAAGCAACACGTGGGATCATGGTAGATGGGACTCTCTACAGCATCCCATCCACAGATTTACAGCCATGTCATATGCATGTCCTAGCCAGGAGCAGGATAGCCTATGACAATAACCACTGGCACCTGAATTCTTTATACAAAGATTGGAGGAAGTATGTTGTCTAACATATAATGTGATACAGGAATTAGCTGATGATGAGGACTTCCCACTGCTTCCAAAACATACCATCTAGGATTTTGAAAATAAGTTCCTGAATGCTACTCACAGAGTTTCCATTGGGAATAGTGAATGAATACTATTTTCAGTCATCCCATATTGTGTGGAAGAAAATCTAGTGATGTGGGCTCCAGCACCTCTACAGTGCACATTCCAGAGTGTGTGCTTCATTATGGAAACTGTCTCAGTCGGCATATTCCAAAACAGCAGAGGTGCCATTCGCTTTAGCTGAAGTACAACTGAAACATAAATATATGTCGTTATTTAATGACTTCAGTACTCCGTGATTTTCCAGAAAACCACAGAGTTTATGAGGAACAGACCAAATATATGAGGAAAAATCTGGACATTCTGCGAAAATCTGTACAGTTGAGAGGTATGAGTACAACAAACCATGCAACAGTCATGCCTTGCAGTGGCAGTGGTTTGGAGAGAATTATACTTACATTAACTTTTGACAGACACTGCAGAAGTCCAGTGATTTCAGATAGAGAGCTTCCTACTCATCTTTTTTCTGGTGCATGGAAGATGTCATAGACAAAGGTACAGGCATTAAAGCCCACCCTGATGTTAACAAATAAAGTAATGGGTGGGGTCTGAATCCCACTGCTGCTGCGACAAAATAATGTGAGGTGTAGAGGTTACACCACAACACTGGCAGTTTTTATATATGCAAGGGGTTACTGGCTTAAAGAGCTTCCAGTTATATAACAGGGTTATAATCACTGACTCTTTGGGATTTCACCTGCCTCAGTTTGAGTCCAGTGCCTCCTACTGCAATCTTGACAGCAATAAAGGAGATGGCGCAGTGGTGCAGCGATAGCATTGTGACCTCACAGCAAGAGGTTCTCTGGTTTGATTCTTGGCTAGAGTGCCTTCTGTGTGGAGTCTGCATGTCCTCCCTGTGTCCATGTGGGGGTGCTCTGGTTTCCTCCCACATTTCAAAGATATGTGTCTGCAGCGGTTCTCCCCTGGCCTCCGCTGAAAATTGGCTTCATTCCAAGTTGGACTTTCCCGGTAAACAAATTTTAAATAAAAAATAAACTTAATTGAAGTGTTGCCTCATACATGTACTCAGGCAATGGTTTTCAGGAGTGGCTACTGAGATTTCGCCTGTGACAGGGTTCCTTTTCTATATTTATGTTATATGCCTCCATCAATCCGATTACTAACTTGATACTGAGATCTGAGTTAGTGATCCATCTTTCAATGAGCTGGCTGATATTAAATTATACCAGTAGTTAGCCAAGCAGTCTTTCTTCAACTGGGTGTATACCAAGAGTCACATCAATGCCGTGAGAATAGTTATATCATTAATGAATGAACAAATGAAAATTCTTAACTTTTAAAAGATATGATTTTACATAGAAGATAGCATTGCAGATGCATAGTAAGAAGAAAATGTTTCATATGGAAAAATTGTTGACAGAAAACCCTAACCGCATCTGTTGCTAATATTTCCATATACTAATTATAGCTGACTAAAGCGTTATCACTGTGGCTTTTCATAGTATCTTTTTAACAACAGCCTATCTTTCTATTTTATTTCTATTACTTTCTGTATGCATGTGCATATGTAACCCACCCATCCCCACACACAAAAGCACTGTGCATAGTTTTCTTTGTATTGGTTTAAGAAAAGAAGAGTTACAGTGGTTAGAATTGCATGGCATGCTGGTTGGCCTTTTCTGTACTGTACATTATATGACCTTACTAGGCTCATACATGGCTTATCATTGTTTTCCCTGCATTGTTTTTGCGTGCTGCACTCCACTTATTGTCCTATAGTGGTGCAACATATCCAATCTGCCATGACTTTCTGAGTTCCCTTTTTCCTGTACACCCCCCCTCCCATTGCAGCTGCCAACCAGCAAGTCTCCTATTATGAGCCATGCCCAGTGAGGGAGAGAGCTGGCCAGGAAATATTCTCATAAACACATACACCCCACGTGTGGTTTGTGCTGTTGTTGGCAACCCTGCAGTGAGGCTGTATTTTTTACTTAGGAGTAACCTTTCCGCTGGGTGGAGTGGGGGACATATGGCTTGTGTTGCCATAATGACCACAATGCCCTACCTCATGCAGGAGGATGCTGTCATGCACTTGTGATGTGAACTTTTGCTGAAGTTGTTTGGTGGCTGAATGTCTGCCTAGGGACTACCTCTTGCAACACAACCCCTCCTTCAAAGGACT
Source organism: Protopterus annectens (assembly GCF_019279795.1). Taxonomy (NCBI): domain Eukaryota; kingdom Metazoa; phylum Chordata; order Ceratodontiformes; family Protopteridae; genus Protopterus; species Protopterus annectens. The sequence goes on along the minus strand of NC_056733.1, from coordinate 1,582,557,229 downwards.
GTGTCACTGATTGGCTCTGGACTACTCCCCTCCAGGAGGGGCACACTCATTCTCCTCAATCAGCTTCATTAGTCAGTCTCAGGTCAATTGGGCCATAGTCAGAGATTTATCTTATTTTATCATTGGAGCTGGCCTCCATACATTTGTTTTTGTTGATCTGTATTGCTATAATTTACATTCTTATATTGTTTTGTGTGGAATTAGGTTGCCATGCATACATAGCCAATCTGTCATAGTGTGCACTTGCACAGAAATACAGCAAAGGTGGGGCAACTGCGTTAGAAGTCAGCTGTTATGGCTGTCAGTGCAGTGCCTGTATTCATCTGTCTTTTTAAATGAATGATGGTATTGCACAAATGCAATACCATCATTCATTTAAAAAGACAGATGAATGATGGTATTGCACAAATGCAATACCATCATTCATCTGTCTTTTTAAATGAATGATGGTATTGCATTTGTGCTAGCATTTAGCAGCTCAATATGGTAATTCTAACAAGCATCCAGATCCTTGTTGAATATGCTTTTTTGTTTAGAAGACCTTTTCTTTTTTTCTTGGTCCATAACTTTGGAAAGACCTTTTTTCATTTGTTTTTGGGACTCAGCTATGGGTTGAGTGGGGTGCCAGTCTGGGAAATTGTCCAAGAGTCCGGGTGACTTTGGTATGATATTGTCCCCAGTGCTTCAGTTAACTGGCTATCAGGTAGTCCCCATTTCTATGCATGCCCTCAAACATATTTATCACAGAATTGGAAATTAACAAAATGAGCTTTGTTTTATTTTTTCCAGTTGCATTATATGTGATGAATTGGTTATTAAATAAACCACCAAATAGCAGTTATTCCTATGGAGATTAGCATAGGTGAGATTTCCTTATCAAGTCAGTGCTCACACTTCCCAACTGTTTAGTTTTGGGACACTTCAATGTCTGTGCTGATGAAGGGCCAGTGACAAATTTGAGGAATTTTTTAGTATTATGGAGGGATTTAGGTTTATCCAGGTGGTTTCTGCTGTAAAGCATATTAAATGGAATACACTTAATTTTCCAGAGTGGTGTGATTACCTCTGTCTTGTGTGTGGAGCCAGAAATGAATCAGACTTTTATCTGGTCCACTTCAGTATGAAACCCCAATGTCTTAGATTCTCAGATTTGAACTAGTCTAATTCAGAAATTAAATTTGGCTCTAGATGATTATCACTGTTGAAGTGACACCCTGATCCCGTGTGTAACAATGGGTAAAGGGGTTGTGAATGGATGGACGGATGGAGATATATTTACATATATATGTGTGTGTGTGTGTTGGCATATATTACATCAAACAGAAATGATCAAAACTCATTCAATTAGAAAAATAAGAAAGAAAGAATGTTTTCTCCATGTGGGCAAGATCCCATGTAGCCTCTCAAAATGCATTCACTTGAGGCACTCCTTAAAATGGAGAACATCGACATCTGTGCAGTGACAGAGACCTGGTTCAAGGCTCCAGAGAGCAACCCATGCATTACCAGGATATAATTCATACCATGCCTTTCGGGCCACCTAACCTGGACCGAAACACTAAAGGTGGAGGCATGTCCATATTCATTAAGGATATCCACACCTTCAGGCTAGTTGCTCAGCATAATGCATCCGAGATTATCCAAGTGCAATTAACTCTGGGCAAGACCGCAATCCAAATTGTAACTTGTTACAGATCCCCCACCATGCTCCAGGATTACCACTCCTCATTTTTTGATAAACTGGAAAATATTAGGGTACAACACAACACCCTAATAATGGGCAATTTCAACTACCCCACCATTAACTGGGAAAACTACTCATGTACCAACTCTTTTGCTCAACGTTTTCTGGAATTCATAAATTCCAACACCTTGGATCAACTTATCCACACCTCCAACAGGGGCAGCAATATCCTTGACCTGGTCATTACCAACATGGGTGACCGTGTTCCACACCAGAGGTCAATTCCTTGTTGGTTAGATCCGACCACAAGCTAATCAGCCTAGATATCCACATCCCACCCCCACCCCCCATTAAGGAAACCACCATAAAAATTTTCTCCAAAGCCAACTTCACGCTTTTTAAGACAGAAGTGGCAAACTTCATGACACCCATGCAGACGGACAATAGAGGTACGACTGCTGAATCCTACACAAATGCACTTTATAAGCACTTACACAAATGCATGGATTGTGCTATCCCTAACAGAACCAAGATGCTAGCCAGCAAAAAAAGGAAGCCAATCTGGTGGTCCCCTGCCACAAACAAACTCTACAACAGAAGAAAGAAGCTGTTGCAAAAAAGAGTAGAATCTCATGACTGGAAGAACTCCCTGGTCAGCCTCAGTAAGAAGCTGAGATCCCTCATAAAATCCTCCAAAGCTAGTTATGAAAACAAAATTGCCACTGCTTCTAAAGACAACCACAAAGCATTCTATAGCTATGTCAAGAATCTGAATGGCAACACTCTGATCTGCTCTGAGTTACAGTACAATGACACTAAATATACAGAACCAACTGATATTGCCAACATCCTGGCAGATAGGTTCAGTGCTAACTTTACACCCCCTAAAGGGTCCATCTCTATACCGGAAGAATGCAAACTTCCTGTAATCATGGCTGCACAGGTAAAAACCACAATCTCCAAAGTAAAGAACACAGCATCCATGGGACCTGACAACATCCCAGGCTGTGGTATACATGAACTACAGAATGAACTGGCACCCCACCTAAGCACCATGTTCAATCATAGCCTCACTTCAGGCTTTTTGCTTGCTGAATGGCGCACAGCAATGGTTATCCCACTCCACAAAGGGGGAGCTACCGTGGACCCCGGGAACTACCACCCCATTAGCCTAACAAGCCTTGTCTGCAAGGCCATGGAATGTATCATCATGGAACTTATAAACAAAGTCATTGGTAATCTCCAAACTCTGGACCCACCCAGTTCCAGTTTGTAAAAGGCAGATCATGTCTCCCAAACCTGATTGACTTCTTTGAAGCAGTCACCAAAGCCGTAGGTGAGGGTAAGGTGGTTCACACAGCCTATCTAGATCTCGCCAAGGCTTTTGACACATCCCCCACTCTGGAATTATAGATAAACTCACTAAACTAGGTATAAATCCCTATGTCACAAGATGGGTTGCCAACTGGCTCACTGACAGAACCCACACTGTGAAAGGAACAGACTACAAATCTGACTTCAGACCAGTGACAAGTGGAGTACTACAGGGTTCAGTCCTGGGTTCTCTCCTGTTTGGTATCTACTTTTCTGAAGTACAGGCTAACACAGAAGGCCTTTGGCTAATGAAGTTCACAGATGACTGCAAACTAGGAGCCATAATTGAAACTCCTAACAATGTGGGCATTCTATAGAAGGGCCTCACTGAGACAGATGCCTGGTGTCAAAGCCATGGCCTCAAGCTTAATGCCAAAAAGTGCATTGTCATCCCCTTTTGTAAAAACTCTGTACCCATGAGCTACCACATAGGTGGTAGACTACCTAACACTGAAAGTGTGATAAGAGACCTTGGGACACAGGTGGACAGTAGTCTTTCCTTTGATAATCACATCGCCACAGTAGTCAGGAAATCCTTCTACATGGCACACCTCATCACAAAAGGTTGGTCATCCAGGAAAAGAGGTCATTGTTCCTCTCTACTTGTCACTCATTAGAACCATTATAGAGTACAATGCCCCTTTTGGTATATACCTCACAATACATCTACAACAACTAAAAAGGCCGCAGAAATACCTCACAAAGAGGATTACCAGCCTCAAACAGATGCCCTACGCAGACCGTCTCAAAACACTCCAGCTTTACTCAGTCACATTTCGCTTCTACTCAGAGGCAATCTCTGCCTAACATACAAAGCTATGTCAAACCCAGAGCTGTTGGACATGCTCCACTTAAAGAAATTCCAATCCCTCCAAGCTGCATGCTCTAGGGACCTAAACTTTGTCACCACAATAAACAGAACATGCTGGAGGGATAGATTCTTGTCCCAGAGAATTCCCATATTCTGGAACAAACTACCTATCTATATCAAACAAAACTCCTCATTAGCACTCTTCAAGAAAAATCTTGATGATTGGATGGGAAATAGGAAATTCATCCCAGGGATCACCTCTGTGGCTCTGCTCGACAGGGGCTCAGGAAAATAATTTTCTTGGGTGGCGAAAGCCAGGGTACCTTTTTGGCTAGGCTTGCATAGACCCTAGGGCCAATAGCCTAGTACCTACCTATGAACCTATGTGGGGACTGAACCTCCCAGCCAGAACCCCCTGCTTGCTATATATATCAACTCTGAAATCACAAAACAGTGAGAAAGGGCAAAATTTCACTCCTCACTTTATAGTGATCCCACAGAACAAATGCCGGCATCCTGAAATAGACAAGCAGTTCAAAAAAAAATCTTCCTAATGAAAAATACAGTATAATTAATATACAATAAACTGCACTGAATATATATATATATATATATATATATATATATATATATATATATATATATATATATAGATATATATATATATATATATATATAAACAAATTTATTTCTGTAGTTGGCCAGATCCTAATGGATCCCATTATAAAAAATCATTTGACCTCCTAACCAGAAATAATAATGTGACAGTGGAAGTGGGACACGTGACCTGTGTATGGCATGATCTCAGGAGGAAGGCTTGGAGGTTGAAGATTTGCTACAGACAGACTCACCTGCTTGAAGACAGACATAAATTGCTTAGCTTGGTTACCAGTCATACATTTCCCTTAAAAAGTCAGTCATCCTATCCATAGAAATGTTGTCTGCATCTGATTTCCCTGCTATGCGTTTGTGAATTGTTGGGACTCTGTGCATCCCAGTCTGCTTGGTAATCTGGGAGACGTTTTCTGTTTTGGATTGTGTTTATTTTCACTTTTGGTTAATATTACTCGTATCAGGTAAGAATTTCTCATGTATCCATTCCATAAGCTGTACAGTAACAGAACTACTGTTTTTCCATCTTGGAAATAGAATATGTTTCAGTCAGAATTAATTTGATTAATCGTGTTGCTTTTCAATTAACCTCAGTTCTGCATGCCTGTCGAATGGAATATCTTTGCATTCTGAAGCTTTGTGAAACCAGAGTCAGTTATATTCATTAAAGGGTGCAGGGGCCAAAACCCCCTCTGTGTGAGGGTGGAGGGAGAGAAATACTGACATAAAATAATTATGTTGATTTGAGCTTATTTGATGGAATAGGTTTGCACAGAGGTAGTTCATCTGAAGAGGTTTTCATTGAAGTATACCAAACATATTACAGCCAATTCACATACTAAATGCTGTGGATCTCACTAGACATTTAAATTCTATAACCAGTGATTTGGACACTTGGCCAGGCATGTTAGTAAGTTCTTGTCTAGATGTTTAAAGACCAAAACCCTTCCAGTCTGTGTGATTCAAATGTATTCCTTTTTTTAGTTGCATTAAAAGACGCCACAATGATCCCTGCTCTCTAGAACCCAATGTTGGCATCATGTAATGTATAATACTGTTATTAATCAGAATTTAGGACATGGTACAGTAGTGAGATAGCTCTAGTTATGATGCTTATGACATTCTTTTGGCATATGATCAGTGAAATCAGTATGCCTTTGTCATACTTGATCTTCTGATAGCATTTCACTCAGCAGACAGTAGCATCCTAGTGGAGCATTTAGTTTCTGTTTGTGGACTTTTATTAAGTTTCTTGAATTGGTTTGTCTTTTACCTTCTGGATTTTGCAGCACATGCAGAGAATGATTTGTGGTTTGCATTCTCTTCAGTGTTACTCTGGAATGTGGACATTTTCAGGGCTCCACTTTGGCACCACTGGTGTTTGTAGTGTTAGATGTCATTTGAAAAACTGGACTGAAGTATCACAGCTACCTGATAACTTGTAGCTGTAGCTCTTCTTTCTTGAGCAAGAGATGGACTATAAGTGGGGAGAAAGACAGTTGAATGAAAACTGGTTAAAGACAGAAGGGGTGGTTGCACAGTCTTACTTCTCCCCGAGCAGGAGACATTAAACTCCTTAAAGATGGAAGGATGTTCCTACACTCTCACTTATTCCCATGCAGGAGACATTAAACTCCTTAAAGGTGGAAGTGATGTTTGTACACTCCCACTTCTCCCCAAGCAGGAGACATTAAACTCCTTAAAGATGGAAGGGATGTTTGTACACTCCCACTTGTCCCCAAGCAGGAGAACTTAAACTCAGTAAAGATGGAAGGATGTTTGTACACTCCCACTTCTCCCCAAGCAGGAGACACTAAACTCCCTAAAGATGGAAGGGAAGTTTGTACACTCCCACTTGTCCCCAAGCAGGAGAACTTACTTCAGAAGGAAACCCAAAGGCAGCAAGCACAGAAACACAGGCCGACTCAAGAATACAAAAGACGCCAGCATTAAACATAACCAGGGAAATATAAAGCCTGGATCAAAATGAAAATAAGTAGGCTAAGCTAAAAATGCAGCTGTGAAAGGGAAGCACGTGGCACCCTTACAAACAGAAAAAGATTAACTCCACTAATGTGCAATTAAAAACTTGGGAGGACACAATATCAGGGCTAGGGAGGCATAGAAACAGGGACAAATTACATTTAGGATACACTATTAAGAAGTAATAAGACTTACCTTACTTATGAAGTAGCAAAACGCTGGTGAAGAAGAAGTGCTTCACATGAATAGAGTAGACCAGATTTGCTAACACAGAAAAGGAGTTCCACACAGCACCTAGTCCATTTATTAGGTTAACAGTGTGCTGGGAAAGGCGGTGTTGACATCACAATGTGGGAGGATCACAGGGATTCTGTACAGCATGCAAATAAGGCAATGTTTACGTCACTTTGGGGGAGGAAACCTCCCAGGATCTTCAGCAAGAGCTATGGCAGATGTGACATCATTATTTAAGAGACGACTAGACAGTTTTCATCTTGGTTTTAAAACTGAAAGTCAAACAGTACGGAAAAGTATGAAGCCTAAGCAGTAAAAGAGATTAGTGATTTTTTTTTTAAAGCTGCGGTTATGTTTTTTTGAGGCTGTATCACATAACAGGATTTTAGGGAGACATCAGGTAGAGATATTTGATTTGATATCCCATTGTTTTCCTTTAAACTCCTTAAAGATGGAAGGATGTTTGTACACTCCCACTTCTCCCCAAGCAGGAGACACTAAACTCCTTAAAGATGGAAGGGATGTTTGTACAATCCCACTTCTCCACAAGCAGGAGACATTAAACTCCTTAAAGATGGAAGGGGTGGTTGTAAACTCCCACTTCTTCCCAAGCAGGAGACATTGAACTCCTTAAAGATGGTAGGGGTGGTTGTTCACTCCTACTTCATCGCAAGCAGGACACATTACTTGCCTACTTAGAGGCGATCTCTGCTGCTTGACTTACAAAGCCATGTCTGACCCAGCTCTGTTAGAAATGCTACATCTAAAGAAATCCCAATCCCTCTGCACCACATGCTCCAGAGACCTCAACCTCATTACCACAATCAACAGAACATGGTGGAGGGACAGGTTCATAACCCAGAAACTGTCCATGCTATGGAACAGACTTCCCATACATGTCAAGCAGAGCACTTCACTGGCCCTCTTCAAGAGAAATCTTGATGAGTGGATGGGAAATAGAAAATTCACCTCAGGGATCACGCCAGTGGATTTACTCAACAGAGGCACTAGGAACTAAAGTCTGGTGGCATGATGCCAGGGTAATCCTATGGGCTAGGCTTGTAAAAGCTCTACGGCCATTAGCCTAGTACACAAATGTGAACCTATGAACCTATTAAACTCCTTAACAATAGAAGGGATGTTTGTACACTCCCACTTCTCCCCAAGCAGGAGACATTAAACTCCTTAAAGGTGGAAGGGATGTTTGTACACTTCCTGTTGTCCTCAAGTAGGAGAACTTAAACTCCGTAAAGAAGGAAGGTATGTTTGTACACTCCCACTTCTTCCCAAGCAGGAGACATTAAACTCCTTAAAGATGGAACGGGTGGTTGTACACTCCCACTTCATTACAAGCAGGGGTCATTAAACTGCTTTAAGATGAAAGGTTTGTTTGTACACTCCCACTTCTTCCCAAGCAGGACACATTACTTGCCTATTTAGAGGCGATCTCTGCTGCTTGGCTTTGACCCAGCTCTGTTAGAAATGCTACATCTAAAGAAATCCCAATCCCTCCACACCACATGCTCCAGAGACAGAGGCACTGGGAACTAAGGTCTGGTGGCATGATGCCAAGGTAATCTTATGGGCTAGGCTTGTAAAGGCTCCAGGGCCATTAGTCTAGTACACACCTGTGAACCTATGAACCTATTAAACTCCTTAATGATGGAAGGGGTGGTTGTACTCTGTACTTTCCTACTTCTCCTTGAGCAGTAGCATTGTTATTGCTTATAGTAGAAAAAGGTTGGGGATGGTGTAGAAATTCCTCATTTCTTTTGGTGAACACACATATCTTGCTTTCATCTCAGAAATATCAGTCAGATTAAGCATTTCTTACTGTGAGATTTTGTGACAGTTTTCCATGCACTATTATACATTTATTTGTGATACCATAATCACCTTTACCAAAGGCTACCTGATACAGGCATCAGGTTACTTCATTCATTGGAGAACTGTGTGGCCAAGTTGTTAACTGATATATCACAATATGAACACATTTCACCTGCTCTGAGGCACCCGCACTGGCTCTCAGTCACTTGGCTGATCCACGATAAGGTTCTAGTTGGAACTTATTTAACCATTTATTATGTGGATTCCTTCAATGTAAATTCTCCAAGTGTTTTGGGTTTTTTAATACCATGACTGGAGTAGACCCCATTCCCAAGGCCAAGGTATGATTAGAGTTCATGCAATTAGTGTTGTTTCACCTTTGATATTAGCCAAGAGCATCCTTCTCAGCACCTGCAATGTGTCCAGAATTGTCTTCTTCTGCAGGTCATGTGGGGTTATGTGAACTGGCAGCATATTTAAGTGCCATTGCAAATTATTTGTCCTGTTGGTTCTTTTACCATTGGAACTGCCTGGGTATCTTTCTTTGACAGTGGTGTCATTTCTGCTTGCAAACCATGGTATTTATACCTATGTGTCTCTCCACATGCACAGCACAATAATTTGTGGGTGTAGCTATTTAATGGCCAAAGATGCTTTTGCCTTTTTTTCATGGACTACTCTATCTGATTTTTTTGCATCTATTTTTGAAGTGTTGGTAATGGGTTGTCTCAAGTTATATAAACTTCATCATAGTTCATAATAATGTTTTTATGGTTCATGTTTCCAATGCCTCTCAGCTTCTATATTGTTGTGTTTGCACAATCCCCAGTTCAAAAGTCTTGCCACATTATTGTGCCTTTTGGTATACAGACTCTCTGCCATGAGTCTATCATACCCAGCAACAAGGTATGTGGCTGTTGACAATTCTTTTTTTTACAGAACCTATATTTGTCTGTTTCTCCCACATGTTCAATGGACTTTGTAAACCAATGTGTACAAAGTCCATTATCCTGTGCTGCCATTATTAACCTTTCATCCTTTTTTCTAATATCACCTGACCTTAACCATTCCTGCATTAAATCCTGATCAATATGAGGTTGTTCCAGGAGATCTCTGTACATGCCACTATATTCATGGCTTTTCTACATTTCTTTCCTTCTTAAATGATCCTTCTCATTATATTCTTTCTTTTGTTTCTGGCACATTCAGTTGTTATATGATTTTTGCCTACTTCTGCCTTTGATTTGCTTTCCTGTTTGTTACCCGAATCCTTCTGCTAAACTAAGCAGAGAGGTCATCTTAGACTTCCTCTCCTCATGTTGTAAAACTTTCACTATGTTTGGATGTGATGAGTTCAGCAGATATGTATTCTGGGTACTTACGTATTATCGCAACCACTTTTGCAAGCAGACGTAATTTGCAATCTGTTGGTGAAATTATGTATATGAACCTGAAAAGGACTGCGTGAAGTGGTAAAAACCTTTGTCTCACAATGCTTTTGATCTTGGAAGAGGAATCAGGGCACAATTCCTCTTCCTGGGTAGCATCCTTTCCTGACCTACCTTAATGAGAAGTGCTGTAAACATGCCTGCACGTTCGGAGTCCTGTGAAGAAAGACCTGTTTACTCTTTTACTCTTTGATATATTTTGTAAAGCTGGATTATACAACTTGTAAGCTACATTTTAAAGAGCAAAACAGGTATGCAAAAAGGTGAAGCACTAAAAGTAGGATTACAGGTAAGAAGAGCGATTTCGTAAATTGAGTACAAGGAGAAGATGAACTGGCGTACATTACAATACAATTGTATACATCTTAAAAAATACAGGTAAAGCCTTTAATGACATTGGCATTGCAATGTTAAAAAACTGTAATGTTTAAAACACTGCATCAACCCAGTAGTCACTGTTACATGAGTACAGATCATCCAAAGTTACATCACAGTGAGTGTCAGGCAGCAGGCATGCCTGTGCTATAATCATGTCCCATCAGAAACCTACACCCCAGAACACCAAATTGGACCGTTATTCCTCTTCCTACCTCATACACGATATGGCACAGTAAAACATAATAGTTTACACAAAGTTTACCATACATATTTTCTTCCAAACATTCCGAATTATGAAAATGTGGTTGCGATAATACATAAGTACTGTATTCTGTCCCACAACTGCAGATCTATACATGTAATCAATTTTGAGGAGGCCCATACCTCCTTCAGTGAGTGTAATATGTTATCTTGGTATACACTGATTTTTATATATAATTTGATAAGCATGAAGTATTTTTCTTGTTTTTGTGTCCAACTGATCCAATATATTTTGGGGCCGGTTACTCACACCAAAACTGTAAGTTAAAACAGGAAGACCAATTTGGTCAAGGCTTAGTTTCAGTCTCCTAAAGTATACTTTACTGAGTTTTATTCACATTTGTTCATGTTTTATTGCCGATCCTTCATCAGTTCCCAAATATGTATACATTCCTTCCTGCTGAAGTTCCTTTTACATCACATTCCTGTCCTAGATTGATATTTTCTTGGTAGTGCGACTCCTGCTTTAAATGTTACTTTTGCACATTTATCAAGACCCAATGCCATTCTTATCTCATCTGAGAAAGTTTTAACCACTAGCAAGTGTGCTGTCAACTCCTCATCTGATGAACTGTACAGGTTAAAGTCATCCACAAAAAAAAGATGAGAAATCTTTAAGCAAGGTTGTTTTGTGGTAGCCAAATTGTAACCAAGACCTAATCTGTTGAGTAAATAGCTTAATGAGTTAAGGGCAAGACAAAACAACAGCAGTGACAAGGAATCTCCCTGAAGTATCCCCCTTTGAATTTTTATCCCTGGGATAATAATTTGTCCTTTGTCATGATCTAATTGTAAAATGGTTTGCCACTCTTTCATGGTCTTTATGTAATTGATCATCTGTTTTGTTAGACTTCTAACATTTTGGGTCTTGATTACTTTCTGTAATAATTTTTTTTCATCAGTCTTAATATGTCTATCCATCTCTATTAAGTCAAGCAACTCTTCCTTTAGATCATTTTCTTCTCAACTGAGGATGCATTTTTTGGTCTCTGTTTCTTGCAGGTGTACTACAGAAAGTTCCAGAACATGTTCCTATGACGTATCCTCTTCAGCTGCATCCTACATCATCTGTTGCACCTTCATATGGGAACTCGGTCCATCACTCCACAACATTGCCTGCATCAAAGTTATTTTTATTATTTATTTATTTATGTGTTTATTTTACATTTGTTGACCGGGATGGTCCGACTGAGCTGAATAGCCCTTTTTCAGCGGAGGCCCAGGGAGAAAAGCTCCACAGTATACAGGTCATTAAAAGCATTAGAATTTCACAGTAGTTACAATGTTGCCAAAAGTTGCCACTGTTTCCTGCTCCTTCCCTTGTTGTACAACTCCGTCTGAACTTTGGTAATAGTTTCCTTCAGAAGGCTCCAGAGCATTATTATATGGCAAGTGATGAGATGCTTCCTGTTCCACCTGTTTCCCTTTAATTTAGGGACTCATTCTTCCATTATGCTGTAATACGGCCTGTGTTAGACTTTCTGTACTAAATCCTTCACTTCACAGGCAGTTTATAACTTCAGTATCCAACTTCTGTCTTACTAATCTTCTGTTCTGTATTACTCTTTGTGTTCTTATTTACTGTGTTGTGAAATTTTCAGTATTGGGGTGCCTTTGCCTACATTTCTCTTCATATATCTTTGGAGCTGCATTTTTTTGTATTGAGTAGTTTAACTTTCTCATTTGCATAAATATTGCACCATATCAGATGCCTTTTTCTTTTGCATGTTCATATTTCTTTTTCGTATCTTTCAAAAATCTCTGGGTTTTGTTCTTTTTGTATTTTCGCACTTCCTGTGTTGCTTCTTTTTCCAGGTGGCCCAAAGTTTCTTTGTCTGTGTAATGTTTTTCATGGATTTGTTGTACTAAATGAACATCGATTTTTCATTTGAAGCTTTTGACTTTTTTCCTTGTGTAAGTATTTTTCTTTTCTCTAATTTCTCTCTTAATCTTATTGAATATCTGCTATCTGGAAATTCTGGGCTTCTTCTTTAATAGTAACTATACATCATTTCTTCCTTATCCTGCATAGTTCACTCGATCATCTTTATATCTCGCTTTTTGAATGTTCGTTTTTGTGGTTTTTGTGGACTTTATTTCCTTCTATGACAGGGGAGCCATACTCCTCCATTGTATAGTTCACTCGATCATGTTTATATCTCGCTTTTTGAATGTTAGTTTTTGTGTTTTTTTGTGGACTTTACTTCCTTCTATGACAGGGGAGCCATCCTCCCCCATTGTATAGTTCACTCGATCATGTTTATATCTCGCTGTTTGTATGTTAGTTTTTGTGGTTTTTGTGGACTTTACTTTCTTCTATGACAGGGGAGCCATCTTCCCCCATTGTAGGAATATTTCTATGTCTTGAGTATTCTACACTGCCATTTTTTTCCAGCCCTGGCACTGGACCACACATCAGGTTAAGCACATTTGCATCCTGGGACTTGTGCATCCAGCTGTCTTTTTTTATTATTTAACCAACCTATCTTCATGATATATGCTATATAAAATACAGTCTATATGTCTGTCTTGTCTTGGTGAAAGTTTGCGAAAACATGGACCATCATGTGAAGGTACTCACCAAGACTTGAGGATGACTTCATTTCCAGCAATGCTACTCTCCTTTTCTTGCTGATTTCATCATCTCTCCATTCAGACCCCATATTCTGTGTTTTTTAATTTCTACAAGTCTTTTGGGTGTCTAATACCATGACAGGAATGGATCCCATTCCTAAGTCAAAGTATGCTTAACGTTCATGAAATTAACATTGTTTCATTCTTTGATGTTAGCCAGAAGTGCTCTTCACAGCACACACAATGTGCCCAGTACTGAGTCCTTCTGCAATTCAAATGCATATCTAAGTATGCTTGTAAATTCTTTTTTTATAAGACACGTTGCATCTACTATTGGAACTGTCTGGGTATCCTTCTTCCACATTGTGCTCATTTTTGCTTGCAAATCCTGGTATTCTATGACTTTGTGTATCTCTGTACATAAGACACAGTAGTGAGTAGTCAGTGTAGCAATTTTAATGATCAAAGCTACTTTAGTCTTCTTTTCATGGACTACTATATCTGGTTTTCTTGTATCTATTTTTTGAACTGTTGATAATGGGTGATCCTATGTGATATAAACTTCATCATTTTCTACAATGCTTTGTGGCTCATGTTTCCAATTTTTTTCAGGTACTTCAGTATTATAATGTTTGCACAATCCCAAATACAACAGTCTTGCCACATTATTATGCCTTTCAGTGTACAGTCTTTCTGCCATTAGTATGTCACAACCAGCAGCAAGATGTGTAACTGTTTCCAATTCTGTTTTACAAAACCTACATTTGTCTGCTTCTCCCACATTTTCAATGGACTTTGTAAACCAATGTGTATGTAGTCTACTATCTTGTGCTGTCAATATTAACTTTTCGTCTTTTGGTTTAAATTTGCCTCTCCTTAACCATACCTGTGTTGGATCCTGATCAACACGAGGTTGTTCCAAAGTTTTTCTATATTTACAACTATATTTATGCATTCTCCACATTTTTTGCCTTCTTATCTGATCCTTCACCTTATATTCTTTCTTTAGTTGTTTAGCACATTCAGTTGTTGCCTGATTTTTACTTCTGGCATGATTTCCATTCCCACTTGACATCGATATCCTAAACTAAGCAGGGAAGTCATCTTAGACTTATTATCTTCATGTTTTAAAACTTTCACTGCATTTGGGTCTTGTGAGGTCAGCAGATATTTATGCAGTCCTACAACTGCAGAACTATACATGCAATCAGTTTCGTGGAGGGCCATACCTCCTCCAGAGTGGGGAATATATAGTCTTGGCATACACTTTGTGGCTTTCGGCTTTTCCCGGTTAGGGGTCGCCACAGCGGAACTCCGGTCCGCTAATGATTGGCAGTAGATTTTTACGTGCCGAGTTGCCATCCCTGATGCACAACCTTCAACGAAGTTATGCCCATTTACACAGGCCTTCACACAGAAGACGCTCTAGCTGAGAATTGAATGGGACAACGTCTAGCTGTGAGGCGACAACACTACCAATTTTTATAAATCACTTGATAAGAATAAAGCATCCTTCTTGTTTTTCTGTCCAGCTGATCCAACACATTTTGGGGCCAGTCATTCACTCCAAAACTGTAAGTTAGGACAGGAAGAGCAAATTGGTTTATAGCTTGGACTTTGTTCCTGGATGTCAGGGCTATTTTCAGTATTAATTTTAGTCTATTAAGATATTCCTTACTAAGTTTTATTCACATCTGTCTTTGTTTTATTGTTGATCCTTCATCAGTTCCTCAAAACGTATACACTCCCTCTTGTTCAAGTTCTTTTATATCACATTCCTGTCTCTGTCTGATGTTTTCCTGTTGCTGCAGCTTTCCTACTTTAAAGGTTACTTTTGCACAATTATCAAGACCAAATGACATTCTTATATCATATGAAAAAGTTTTGACCACTTGCAGTTGTGCTTTTGGTTCCTCATCTGATGAACTATACAGTCTTAAATCATCAACAAAAAGAAGATGAGAAATCTTTACACTCTGTTGTTTTCTGGAAGCCAAATTGTAGCCATTACCTAATTTGTTAAGTAGACAGCTTAATGGGTTCAGGGCAAGACAAAAGAGCAATGGTGACAAAGAGTTACCCTGAAATATCCCCCTTTTAATTTTTATCCCTGGAATTATAATTTGTCCTTTATCATAGCTTAACTGCAAAGTGGTTTGCCACTGTTTCATAGTCGCTGTAATGTGGTGGGTGTATCTTATACATTTTTAAGCACTGTATTATCCATTAATGTGGAATACTATCACATGCTTTTTTGTAGTCTGTCCATGCCATACTTAGATTCTTCTCCTTTTTACAGTTCTCCATTACAACTTTATTTAACAACAAATGATCTTTGCTCCATATGACTTTCTTTTGTTACCCTTTTGTTCTATTGCTATGATTGAATTTTCTTCTACATGACTATAAACACTGTCAACATCAAATCCAGTGTATAGTTTATACGTTGTCCGAAGGCAAGTTATTGCTGTGTACTTTTTAGGAAAGCTTGCAGGTTCATTCTTAAGTAGAACCATTGTTTTTCCTGTTGTTAACCACGTTGGTGTCTGTTCGGGGTGCACATATAAATAGTTCTTACTCATGGCTAAATCTTCATATAAAGGTGATAATACTTTTAGCCAGAAGTTGGGTACTGCATCTGGGTCTGGGGTTTGACAATTAGGAGCTTTTCTTAACTTTGTTTCAGTCTCTCTTTCTATTATTTCATCCCATTTCATATCCTGTACATTTGAACTTCTTATTCTTTCTTTTACTTCTTCTATCCACTCAGCATCTTTGTTATGTTACAGAGGATCTTCATAGATATTTCTCCAAAATGTATCTATTTCTTCTTTTTTTAGTGGTGTTTCAATTCCTTTTGCCTTGTTTCCCAATTCTCTATTAAACATCTTTGGGTCATCAATAAATGGCTTATTCTGTCTTTAATTTTTCCAAGTCTTTTGGGTTTCTAATACCATGAAGGGCATGGACCTCATTCCTAAGTCAAAGTATGATTAGCAATTTCAGTGATCAATTCTACTTTTGTCTTCTTTTCGTGGACTACTATATCTTTTTTTTTTCACATATATTTTTTGAGCTGTTAGTAATGGTTGTTGGGCGTTCCTTTGTTGAAGGTTGTGCATTAGGCCCGGCAAGCCAGCACGTAAAAATGTGCTGCCAATCATTAGCGGACCAGAGTTCCGCTGTGGCAACCCCTAACCGGGAAAAGCCAAAAGACACAAACAAACAAAGTAATGGTTGTTCCCATGTGATATCAGCTTCATTACTTTCTATAATGCTTCATGGCTCATGTTTCCAGTGTTTTTCAGCTACTTCAATATTATAATGTTTTACCTATCTTGTAGAATTCACTGCATTACCATATTTTCATGATACCATCTGCAATATACTTTAAGAGGTCCAAGAATGTATTTATTTAATAATGCATTTGATTTTGTGCAATCATAAACTGTTGTACATCCACTCAGTCATTCATAGTGACTGTTGCCTAAAAACAGTGAGTAATAACAGGACACAGTTCACATCATACAAGGTTAGAATTTTCATGAAACAAAACCGTATAAAGCATTTCACTTCAGCATCCTGCTACCAATGGGATAACACATTTAAGCAGACTTTTAAAAAGCAATGGAGCTATGAGCCCAGATATTAAAAAAAAAACAAAAAACAAACAAAAAACAGATTTCAATCACTTTTCCATTAAAATGAAATGTAACACTTTAACATACTATGTTGTTGTTATATAATGAAAGCTTATTAATGTTACTATGCTTCAATTTTACACAACCATGAGCCCTGGGTAATAAAGAATAATATATTTTTAATATGAAATAATATGATGCATAGTTATCATCAGTTTCAGTGATTTGATCTCCCCTAAATTAGGCAGACAACTATGCCAAATTAGAATCCATTTCCCAGACTGACTGAGAAATCACCACAGATATGATTCTTTGTATACATGGGAAGAAACTAAACAAAGGATAATAAAAAAACTGAGAAAATGGAAGCTTTGTTATATGGATATGGATAGTAAGATGCATGCAGTTAAAATGTTTTGTCCCTTTAGTCTTATACACAGGTTAGGCATATTTTTATCAACCAGAGGAGAAGTTGTGGGTAGGAATTAACAAAGAGCTGAAGGACTTTATCTGGGAGGGGAAGACAGCAAGAGTCAAGTGGAATAAACTGATTCTTCCAGTAGAACAGGGCAGATTGGGATTACCTAGTTTGAAGGGATATTTCAGAGCTACACAGTTACGACTCCTATACATAGCACAAGCAGAAAACTATAATTCAAAGTGAAAAAGGATGATGTTGAAACGGGGGGGGGGGGTGGGGCTCAAGAAACAAGGAGAGACTGAGATTTTGGATGCAGGCCTTTAAGAAGAATAACAATAATCATGTGGAATATTATATCCATAAAGTAGCAGAAAGTATTCTAAGAACTAAACCAACACGGGAATGGAGAAATGAGATTCTGCTGATAGGGATGACTGCAATTAGGGATACAGACAATAGGCAAGAAGGAGCTGGAATTATTAAAGAAAACTGGCAAAGGAACCAAGGTATTGGGAGCAAATAACTAATGAGAGAAAGATGATAGAATGGGAAGATGCCAAGAATTTATTCAGACTGCAGGTTAGAGATTGCCTTCTCTATCAGGGATTGATATCAGAGTATAGGCAAATAGAAAGAAATGGGGGGGGGTCTAAATGAAAGACCAGCAGTGGTAGAGTTTTTAATAGAATCTACAGCAGAAGCTTCCATTAAAAAAAGGAATAATTACTACTGCATATAAATATTGCATGATAACTATAAGAATCAATCAGAGGAGGCTAGAAAGGACTGGGAAGAGATTGGATAAGCAATTCACAAAGAAACAATGGAAGAATATATGTATGTCTCCCAAATATGCAACAGCATCTAGAAGATTTATGATTTTTGCCTGGAAATGTCTACATAGATATTTTTATACCCCAAGTAGACTCCAGATAATTTTTCCTCAGGTAGACAGTAAATGTTGGAGGTGTAAAGGGGAAGAAAGAGATAATTGGGAACTTATTTTCTCAGAGTGAGGTGAGTTGGTGGACTTTAAGGATTCCCTGCTGGATGTACTGTTGGAGATGATGGATGGGCAGTTTGGTCTGATGAGGGAAATTATTTTTCTGAGTTATGATATAGAATTGGAATTGCCTAGACATGGTAAGGCCTGCTGTGTTTAATAATGATGGCTGTCAAAAAAGCAATTACTAGAAAATGGAAATCAAGATCTAAACCAACTATACTGGAAGTAGTGAATATAGTAACAGAAATACAACAACTGGAACTGAGATCTTTACAAAGGGTAGGAGCAAACTACATAAGAAAAAAAGGGAATTGTTGGAGCAATACATACAAGGGAGGAATTAGGCCTAAAAGGCAGCAGGACTTAAATGAGCTATGTAATGCCTGAGTGAGAAAGATTGGGTAGATTATAAGTGATGTATAATGTTTGCTGCTGGGAGCATGTCATTATGGTTTGTGATGTAAAATGCTTGTGACTAGGAGTGTGTCAGTGTGGTTTGTATTCATTCATATAAATGTATGATTGCCTATGTAGTAAGTGATGGTTTAATGAAGATGTTTCTTGTTAACAAAAAAGCAGGAATTGAATAATGAATAATTTATGTGATATTGCTTAGGATATATGATATATGTTCATAGGTTTATAGGTTGGTAATAGGCTATCAGCCCTAGGGCCTATAGAAGCCTAGCCATAACAATTCCCTGGCTATTTCTTCCCACACTATTCACTTCCCTGGACCCCTGTCTAGCAGGACAACTTCATATATAGCAATATATGAAGTATAATGTTTGTTATGTTAATATAGTTTGATTACTTTTATATGAATGTAAATTTGCCTATGTCTCAAGTGATAATTCATTAAAGGTGTTTGGAAAAAAAAAACAAATATGATTCTTTGCCATGTTGCACTTCTAGTTCAACATCATTCACCTGATTATCTGTGTAAGTTCTGCTTTTGACCTGTGCAGCCTTGATTCTAAAGACCCAAATCTAAATGTATACTTTGTTGGTACTTGTCACTGTTTTCTCCCATACCAGTGCAATGCTTTATACATTTATTATTACAAGGGGACAGGGGAAAGGAAGAGTTCTACCCTGGACAAGAGAAATTAATTTTATTATATAGAAACTGAAAGCTCAATTACAGTACTACAACACAAATGTGTGTATGTGGGGAAAGGAGGCTGAGTGACACTTGGCACAAGTTTTTACTTTTATTATTACAAGAAAAGGGGAGGTATGAGAGGAAATGCCTCTACACAAGCTTTTAGTTACAATATTACAAGGGGAAGGTGGAATATAATAACCGCATTCAGCACGGGCAGCATCATTGCAAAGGAATCCACTGCTTAAGCAAGTCACCCCCTATGACCTCAAAAGTATTAAAAAGTGATTCAGACAAATCTGACTTTGAGAAACAGATATTCTCTACTTCCTGGCATCTTACTAATTGATTCATACTATCCATTGGTCAATGTTTTTTATACATGCTGAACCTTAACACACACTAGTAGGCTTTGCACTGTAACCAACTGGTATCACTGCACTAAAGTTAACTTACATAACCATAATCCAGCAAAGAAAATTCCACTGTTATAAACATGTTAGCTGTACACAGTACACCATGGGCTGGATTCATGAGCAAGTTATTTCTGTGCTGCTGTTGTGTGCATGTCATGGCACAACATGTACAAGATAGCGAGCCATTTTGTATTATTTAAATGGCTCTATATGATGTGTAGAGTTGTTAAATAACAGAAAACAACACAGTATTCTAATTAAAGCATAATCAGCTGAATTACCTGCAAATTAACCAATTCAATATGGTGCAGCCATTTAGGAAGCTAAAAAGTAACCATGTAGAAATGGTATAGCCTTTGGCTGTGACCATTAAAACCTATTGGAATACAGCCACCATCACTCTTAGAAAAAAAAAAGCAATGTAAGGGGCTGTTCCTGCTGTCTTGCATGTGTATATGCAGCAGACCTAAATCTATGCTGCTGATGCTGCATAGTAACTTCATCCAAGGAGAAGAAGGATGTTTAGACCCCATTTAGCCTATAATAGACCGCATGATATTGAAATAATAGAACTATACAGCTTTGATAGGGAAACACTACAGGAAATCTGCAACCTCTTCCACCCCACTCCAGACCCAGGGGAAATCGAGGAAAACTTATACCAGTGGAAACTAAGGTATGTATAGCATTAAGGCTATTAGCAACTGGTACATTCCAGCGACCCGCAGAGGATATACTAGGGCTGACATAAGCTGCAGTTTCCAGAATATTTCGCCAATATCTAAATGCTATTCTACAACATGCAAGGGAGTACATCTATTTTCCATGTACACAAAAGGAGAGAGCAAGAACAATGCAGGAAGTATGTGCTGTAGCACCCTTTCCTGAAGTTTTGGGGGCATAGACTGCTCTGACATATAAATAAAAGCACACCTGGTGAACAGGGAAGGCATACATCAACAGGAAGAGGTTCCATTCAGTCAACTGCTATGCGGTCTGTAATGCTTGAGAGATCACCCTCAATGTCTGTTGAGGCAACCCAGGCAGTTATCGTGACTCACACATATTTTATACAAGGATTGCTAAGAGTGATGTTCCACAAGGCCATCTATTGGGTGATGCAGGGTATTCACTGAAATTGTGAACATTTCTGCACAGGTGCCTGGAACATACTGCGGGGCACCCCCCTCCGATGTGTCTAGACAGCCGAAATGTGAGTTCAACATGCCAAACACATGCTCTAGATGTTTCTAGTTTGAGTGTGGGCATCATTGCATCTGTAAGTAGGTGCCCTGCGGTATGACATAGGCACCTGTGCAGAAATCCTCACAGTCTGTGTCATGTTGCATAATATCATCTTGAGGAAACAGCTGCAACAGGGACAGCAAGGGCCAGGACCACACATTATTGGCCCACAGGCAGAGCCAGCACCTCCCACACATACAGACGAGGAATCTGAGGGGGAACCTCCAACTGCAAAGGTTGCTGGCAGATGTAGGTGTGTACAATATGCCCCTGCCATGGCTAAAAGGCAAATAATAGCATACATACTCATCACCTAAGACCAAAAAGTCAATGTACACCCCCAGCAAATAAGAGGCAAATGATAGCACACACATTCACCAGCAAAGGAATACACATTTTAACCTAAGCACATACAAATATTACTTAATCAGGTATTGTCTGTGTACAGATAGCATCAGACATCAGACAGAGACAGTCCCAAATCACATAACTTCTAATTGCACTAATGTCAAGGTAAGTGTGAAACCTGTAGTACATGAACAAATGTGCAAAAAGATACACTACTTGCATATTGTCATTCTTGTACCTATCCACTTTGTGCATCACACATATATGCAACCCTAAGTCAAACAGAAATGAACAAAGCTCATGGCACAGTCATCACCATTCTCACAGGTTGGGGGTGCACTAAGAACTGCTATATGTGCAGTACAACTTGCATTCATCATCATTTTTTCCATTGCATATTGAAATATATTCCAAATATGTATATGTAAGCAGCGTCTTTAGAGGACAAACATATATGAAATAGTGCAGTGATTTGTAGCAGAATCTCCTCCAACTAACTATTAACAATACTCTGTATCCAATCTGAGTGCCATCCTTTTACTTCCTTATCTGCACCATTACCTTCCTATCATGTAGATTCAGACCTTTGAGCACAGTGAAGAAACAAATGAGGTCTGACATCATTAGCATTCCTGAATACCACAAAAAAATCAGTTGGTGTAGGGCATGTAATGATGTAAACATGGTGAATGTAGCTTCACAATTGCATGCATACACCCTAGGACTGCAGGGAACAGCAATAACAATTATTAGGTGCTAATGGCTAGCAATTGTTTCTGATTGCTCTGACAACAAAATCAAGCAATACTGAAGTGACCATTCCCTCTGAAGTGTTTGCATCATGGAGAGTAGTCTTGCAATGGTAAAGTGTAATCTCCTTGAGAGCTATGAGAATAACCTTAACAACACTGACATCATTGTAGTAAGAGAACACTGTCCAGCCTTTGCTTAAAATCTGTCTGAAATACTGATAAGCTATATTACACATTTAAACAAAAATGAAAATAAACGGTCATGACATTGCATTTCTGTAGTTAAGCTGAGAGGAGGTAAGCTGGTCCAAAAATAAAGACAAGAAGTAGCTGCCAGTGTTGGCAACCTAACATTAAAATGGTGTGGACAATTATTTCTGTAAAGTATTGGTCAATATGACTTTGATCTAGACATGTTTAAGCAAATGAGAAAGTACAATTTTCTAGTCCTTTGTTGATAGCAAAGATAGATAAGAAACACTATGTTTTTGTCATTACACTGAGTAAGGGTTCAATTCCAGATGGTGTAGTGTCTGATAGAGTTATATATTTTCTGAGCATATGATCAGGTTATACCACACACAGACCTGGAACATTTCATAATCCTGCCTTTTCATGTTTATTATCCTATATGTGTACTACAGACATTTGACTATTATAATGTTTTTCTTTTTTGTGTTCCTCATTTACGTACTTTTTGGCAGAGCACACTGTTGACTGGCAGCTTTTGGAAGTAGTGAATGAGAGTCCACTGGCCAAGGTACAAATTGAAATCTGAAATCTTCATTAGTGTAAACATGTTTAGGATCGCTGCAAGGTATTGCTAATGAGTTGGCGATGTGCACATATTATATACCAGTTTCTGTGGCAGAAGCTGTAAATGCAATGAGGTTGGTCTCTTTATACAGTTTTTCTTTGATTCAAATCCATACTGTGAGAAGGGACTGTGGAAATGATTACTTCAGATGTAGGAATCATTGCTATCACCATTTCATATGCTTTTTTTTACTGTTTATGCCTTGTTCACTGCTGACTGTCATGCAAAAAAGCTTATCGGCTTAAAGAAAAAAGTGAAAAATGTTATTTGGGAAGCTTTCTGTAGTGCAAACAGGCTTAGTGGTGAACCACAGCTGTCAGCACTCTGGACAGTACTTGGTGGAGAAAAAACAGCTGTTAACCTTCTCTGTGGCACAAGTTATAAGTGCAGTGTCTTTTCAGATATTACTCAAGTGCTGCAGGGTTCAAATTCAGATAACACTTTTTAAAACAGGGTGTCAGATTACAATTTCTAACAATACTTTAGCACTGATAATCACTTTGCTTGAATTTTATGCATTATGTATTCCTTAGGTTTGATTCCCACATTAGTCAACTAAATTTTACAGTGTGTAATTCCAGAAAGTTATGTGCCAAGTCATTCTATTTAACCTCCAAAACACTGAAGATAACAAGTCATGCCGTTGAGACTATCATCGTTGATCATCTGTAAAAGTGTGAATATGTTCAGTATCACACATAGCAGCTTCCACTGCCATCTCTTACACCTTCATTGCTGTTTGATAACATACTTTTTGCATGCTTACAAGTGCCTTTTTGCACTTACCATCACACAAATGCAGTTGGGATGGTTGTTCATGTTTGCAATTTGGTGCCAATTCAGCTTTAGAGTTGCTGCTTGACTTCTGCAGGCATGGCTACATTTGGAGTATAGAGGTGGGGTGTGGAGTAGTGTAGGATTTTTGTATCACGTCTCATGAATTGCTACAGCTGTACACTACTGCAGGGGGACTATGCTGGATGTCTGTATAAGACTGAGGCTTGGAACATGTTAGCCAAACTTTCTCTCTTGCAGCTGGCATTCCGTGCATTGGAGAGAATTGTCATCACCACTATAGTGACCTGAAATGGTACAAGAAGGACCACTTTAGCTGATGGGAGGATGAGTTTAGGACTACTGACATCCCATAGTTATTTAAGTACACTGACCTTTCTGTGTTAAGTAATGTACAATACAGTACCCAGCCAAGTCTGTTATTCAATATGCTTTCATGCCTCTTCTTCTCTTCCTCTGTCATACACCTGCCAAAGACATTGCAGTGAACTGTGAGGCACACCAAGAGAGGTTAACTCACCTCAGAGAACATGGGGTAAATATGCATCAGGTCTTAATGTAAGCCTAATAACTATTGCACTTGTATGCAATATGGCAATATTGTAATAAATAGTGGTGTTTATGATATGATAGCAGTGTAGTTGATTAATGCTACAAAAGAGTAAGACCTTCCCATCATATCTGGATGTGCCAAATGTGCATAGACTCGATAATCCTAACTGTTCATTGTCTGAAGTTATATAGTCATGTGATATGCCATAGATCTAATTCTCACTCTCTTTTTTGTCTCACCCCACCACTTCTGTCTTTTTTGTGGTATGGGAATATTTTGTATGTCTAAAAAATGTTCGGTTGTCATACATTCTTTCCTACAAAACCTGACATGTAGCACACATAGGCAGACTGATCACTTCAGGTTGGCCCTCCATCCCTCAACAGGTTGCAGCACCAACACCCAGCACTTCAAGGTCTTATGCTGTCAGTGCTGCCTCCAAAACCCCTTCCCTACTTGGCCCGTCCACATCAGGTAGCTGTGCTCCAGCAGCTCTTGCACTGGTACCCTCTAGGAGTAGTATTAGTGGAGGTAGTTATTTGGTCACCTGGCAAGAGATCACAGGGCTGGTGTAGGGTATTATGGAAAGGGGCCTTGCTGCCTCAATCGGACATATAGAAAAGGTGCTTTATCACTTTGTGAGGATGATGCCATATTGAGC
The DNA here is from genome assembly GCF_019279795.1 of Protopterus annectens. Classification (NCBI taxonomy): domain Eukaryota; kingdom Metazoa; phylum Chordata; order Ceratodontiformes; family Protopteridae; genus Protopterus; species Protopterus annectens. Next base: position 1,582,532,283 of record NC_056733.1, on the reverse strand, counting down.
ACTGACACAGGAAATTGAGACAGGAAATAGTGATGACAGTTCTGAAGGTGAGGACTAGATTCTTACTATTCTCAGGCTACCTATCCCCAATCATGGTGCCCTCCAACCTTCTGTGTCCATCACCATCTTTGTCTGTCTTGTTTGTCCTGTACATCTCCACCTGCTTTCTCACTTAACCTTCCTATCCAACCCTCACATTTCTAAGCACCTTCCCTAACATTTTTCTCTCTGTGAAAGAAAAAAAATGGGCACCTGTTCCACAAAAAAAAAAAAAAAAAGAAAATGACCCATACATAGCTTTCCACTTCACCTATGTGTCTTGTTGACACACTTGATTATGTACAATTGACTCTACAACATTATTCGGTTGTTGCCACCTACCCTTGATGTGGTGACAGTCCAAAATCAGCAAATTGTGGCTACACTTCTGCATTTATGCTGTGAAGAAGTAGATAGCTATGGTTCTCTCCCATTACCTTCCTGCAAATTTTTCTGTTCTTTTCCCTGTGTCCCCCCTCCTGCTTGCCCACCTCCCCCATTTCTCCACTTTCCTATCAACCCCATTTTCACATGTTTAATCTGGTCAAAAAATAGAATAACACTCAACACACACGGCCAGAAATGGCCCATAAAAAAGACTTCACTTTTTGTCCTCAGCCTTTGCGCTGAACTTGGCATCACTCACCAATGGCAAGTGACAGTGAATGGCTGTTCATGTGCTATGGAAAATCCTGGTCAGTTGCTGCCATCATCCACAGTAATCCAGTTATCCTTGTGCAAAGATGCTTAATCATTCTGTGCTATTAGAATGCAGAGTAAAGACAGATTAAAGGCATTGCTTTGCAACAGTTACTCAAGCAGTTCTTTGACCACTGGATGTAACACAGTACAACTTCCTTTGTTGAGTGTTGATATAAATCACTTGTCTGAAGATTGCTTTTTGAGCGTAGCATCAAGGATTCAAGTCCAGATGTATGTCAGGTTATTTCTTACTGTGAAGTTATACTTCTATGATATGTTTAATGACATTCATCTTAATTTTTATCCGGTAAACTTTTTGAACAGGTTTTGAATACTGTTGCAAAAAAGAATTTGCAAACACATTCATATACATAAGGACAAATTATTAAACCACCCTTACTCAACCCATGTTAGTATCAGTTTTTGTCTGTCCTACTGCTTCTTCACCACCACAGCCATCACTTTCTGATACAGAGCCTGATTGATTAGTACTGAGGACACACCGTGATGATGTACATAAATTACTCATAACAGCAAATTTTCATATGTGTCTCTATATCTACGTCTATCTCCACCCCTTCTCCCTCACCCCTTTGTACTATTGTCTATTCATCAGGCTGATGGATGTAAATGCAATGTTGTGGCATTGGATGTCTGCCATTGCTTTGCTGAAGAATAAAAGCTACATCATCCATTGGCTTCATGGGGTATCAATGTTCCTTCAAATGTGTGAAGTAGGATTTCATTGGTGGGATCTAGAGGTAATGTTCAAGTCTATAGACATAATTTTTCTTTTTGACAATGGTTTGTATCTAGCATTATGTGAAACTCATACTGCCTGTTTTTATAAGTGACTGAGTTGCTTATGTATCTCTCTAAGCACCTTCTTTTTTCTCAGTTGTAGTGCTCAGCATTTGCACAACCTCTGGAAATGTGCAGCTGTAGTATGTCATGCTAAATGGCATTTCAGGAGTTATTGCATATTGCAGTGAGTGTTTGTCTTACACCTCATTGTACACCAGTTAACTTGTGATTTCTCTTGAATCATGTCTATGTGTAGTAGGCATAAAAATTATTTCAGTAGCTATTACATATATCATTTTGCAAGGAAGCATATATATAATAGGCTTTCTTAGGTATTCTTAAAGTCATGATAAAAAGTTAATATAACAATAACATTCTGACACTCTTTGTATAATCATCTGCATGTTGGAGTCGAACCCTGCTTCAGCTCTGCTTTTCCATTTAGCTCAGAGAGTTTACATCTTGTGCCACAGCAAGATCAACATTAATAGGTGGATTTTCTCTATTAAGTAGTATCCAGAATGCTGATGGCTATGCATCACTGCTAAACCTGTTTGCGCTATGGAAGGCAAAACAAATGTAGTGTTTCACTGTTTCCTTTAGCAGATAACTGTGTTGTTTGCTCATAGCGTAATGTCATGCAAATGGGGAAGGCAAGAAGCACATTTCATTTTTGAATTGGGCTTTGAAGCTAACATGGAAAGGTGTAATAAAACATGCAGAACACCACTAAATACTGATACTTCACACTTCCATTTCAACACGTCAAAGTATCATCACGCATGTGCTAACATTTGCTAACCTTCGCGCAAAGACATTTTTCAGCGATGAGCTTTCGGAAGTGATTTTGAAAGAAAATAAGTATTGCTACTGGATGATATTACTTCAGTACATGGAAACTGTGTAATGTACTGATGTGAAATGCAGTGAACTGTGTGGTTAATTGACCACTTCATTCAGAACAGTTGGCTCTTCACTACAGCACTAACACTTAGAAATAATATACAATCACATACAGCCTTGAAGTACAGAAATCATCATGTTTTAACCCCTTGCATTGGAATATTAAGCATTGCTTGGTATATACAGACCACATTGCCCATGCATGAGCGCATACCATTGCTTATATCAGTAACATTCACTTTTGTTTATAGGCCATCATCATAATCTGATGATCAATGCATGATTATTTGTCCATCCTGTCTTTCACAACTGTATGTGTGTCATATACACTAGACAGGTAGATTACATGTCACTGTCATTTCTGAAGTATACAGTAATGACAGCATAGCTGGCAGATGTCAGCAGTATGTATGGATTTTTGAGCATAACATTAACCTTACTCTGTCATATTAACAGATATGGATTTGCACAAAACCTTAAACATCAAAATATCATCTCTGACACAGAATGAGACGCTAATCCTATTTGCACTGTCTGACTGTAAAGTCTGATTTCTACAGTGGTGTTTACACTACATACTGTGTCCTCTAGATTGCATAGCTAGATAGGTAGGGGGTTCTTTAAAGGAGAACCACACCTACAGACTCAAAAAACATTTTTATTTCATCATGTTTTGTTGTTTCCTACATTTTAACACAACTCTATTACTACTATTTACAAGTTTTTAAATATTTTTATATGTAATTTCTGAGTCTGACCACATGGGGGTCTGGCATCTTGAAGTCATTCTGATTTTTTAGTCTGCCTCTAGGTATCCTACAATGCAGTGCTTGTCTGTAAAAAAATTACATCATGCAGACGTTTTTCTTCCTAAAACTGTTGTCACTGCATTGATTTTACATGCATACACTGCTGTCTTTCAGTCAAAGTAACATTTCATGCCATTCAATGACTACTTAAAACACAAACAGTGCAAATGCCACAGAACAGACTTTCAAAGTGCTTTTTATTGCTGCTTCTTTTTATAATGGCTAGACTGCAGTCTTTTATGAAGCCCAAATTGTACTACTTTGATGAATCTCCCATCCCCTTTCACACCTAACTTCCCTAGCTGTCAAAGTGCTAAGAGTAATTTGAGCTGTTACCTGCTGTGATTGATAGCTCACAGCAGGAGACTTGACTCATGTACTGTTTCCTTGTTCTAGCCTTTACTTTCTGTATGAGTAGGGAAGGACCAGGGAGTTGTGACATCACAGCACGGGTGGGTTTTTATGACGGTAGTGGTGATGTCAGTTTGGGGAGGGGGAAATGGCAAGAAAACTACCTGTATTCAGTGGCCTTGATGACATCAGTGAATTGGAGACTGCAGCAAGCTCTCCCAGGGTGGGACAAAAGTTTTTTTTTGAATGTGAGACCACCACAGTACAGTAAGGTACTGTTCTAGTGGAGAGAAACAGTCACTTTAAAATATTTTAAATGCTGCATTGTTGTTTGTTCATAGCAGGGACAGTAAATAGGAAGAATAAAGACAGAGAAGTTGAACATTTAATAATAGAATCACATTGTTGTCCTTTAATTTTAAACTGTAGGGTATTTCCACATCAATGTCCGAGCCATTTGCCAACATCTGATGCATACTACTGTTTTTGTTAACACAGGATATCTGTAGCTTGTACTATCCAAGCTGAAATCCTTTTCTACCTTCTAAACTAATCTCGTTCTATATAAATCCTCCCTTCTTCTCTGCTCTTCTACTGTCTTCCTAACTCTCCTGTCTCTTCTAGCCCTCTCAGCTCATTCTTGTCTTTATTTATACAACTCTAGTTACCTAACTCTGCTGTCCTTAGTCCACACCTAAATGTATCTTCTTCCTCTTTTTTTTTTCAGGAATAAATGCCTGTTTAATCACCTCGAGGTCTAACTACTTCACCCAGCAGAACTACCCATGGTAACTGTTCTACCACTAAAAAGCAACTTTTCTAACTTAAGGGAGTCCTCAAGTCCCAAGAACAGCCATCGGTTTTAATGTATGTTTAAAGCTGCTTTTAGTTTACCATACTGCAATGCTGTATAATTATTTATATGGCTTCCTGCATACCACCAGAACTTGCAGCTGTCCTTTCTCCTTGTGCTTCTGTTAAGCACAGCATAGTGCCGACATAGGGCTTACACCTTTCGCCCTAAATGCATACAGTTTAGCCAGTACTTTTTAAAATATTATTTCCACTATCTCTCCAACTGGTTCCATACTTCTGCTTCCTACTCTCCTAGCCTCTGCCCATTATTACACTTTACCATATCTAATTGTTTAAGTTTAAAACAGTTACCATATGTAATTGCTTTATGTTTAAAAATCTGTTGCCCAGACTGCTTGAACTTACTGATAGTTTCTTGTGATTCAACTCCATGCCACACTCTCACTATACTCTCCAGATGGTATCCTAATTACAGACACATGGCTAAAACCTGGTATTAGCAACAGCGAAATTCTGGCCCCTGGATATAGTATCTTAAGACAAGACCGAAAAACTAAAAGGGGAGGTGGCATAGCAATTCTTTTTAAAAACAACCTTACCCTTGAAACCATAAAGCAAAAGGTCCCAGACTTTAACAATTCAGAAATGATTCTTGCAAAGCTAAAGATTAGTCCTGAAAAGCATATCAACATTATAGGAACCTATATACCTCCAGAAAACAGTCTTTCAATGTTAGAAAACATACTGAACTGGTCCTTAAAATCCCTGCCCCAAGAAACACTAATCAGGGGTGATTTCAACAGTGATTGGAACACCTGCAACTCCCAAAACGTTACCAACCACATCAACCTCCATGTCTGCACCCAAACTATACACTACCCCACTAGGACTGACAAAAAAACTAAAATGCAATCCATTCTCGACTGGATTTTAACTAATAGATCTGAACAATCCTCTCACTCTGGTGGTCTTCCAGACAGCCTTAATGATCATGTTCCAGTTTTTATTAGACATCAAATAAACTCAACTAACACACTATTAACCATCCTAAATGAAATAAACAAACCTTTAACCCTTGATAATTCATATCCTTTCTGTAAATGGGAAACACTTAAACATCTCCCCCTTGAAGATGCCACAAACTATTTTAATAGTACATTCCTAAATATCTTAAATGATCTATCCCCTCCGAGAACTATAAGAATAAAATGTAACTTCACCCCATGGCTAACTAAAGACACCCAAGAACTATTAAAGAAGAGAGACAAGGCTTAGAGTCACTGGCACAATACTAAATCCCAAACTGAAAAACAGACATATAAAGAGCTAAGAAACAAGGGAAAGAAAACAATCAAGCAGGACAAAATTACCTACCCCCATAATATCCAAAGCAAATGCCATTATAATCCACTAAAGTTCTGGGCTGCCATCAATAACATCCATCAGCCAGGAAATGCCACCACTCCTTCCCCAGCTAATATTAGCAATGCACACACCATTTCCGCTCAATTTAATCAATATTTCACAGAAACAATACTAGCCCTGTCTAACAGGTACAGTTCCAGCAATACTCCCTCTAATCTATCAGCAAATAATAACAAAACCTTTTTCTTACAACCAGACTCTACTGCCACAATAAAAAAGTCTTAAGAAACTGAAACCCACAATCCTAGCAAATGACAATCTACCAGCCGAATAACTTAGAGTAGCTACCAATGCCATTGCCTAACCTGTATCCATCCTTATAAACCATTCCATCACTGAGCAGCATATCCCATCTATTTGGAAAATATTATATATCATTCCCTTACATAAAGGTGGCAACGCAACAGAATTATCCAACTACCAACCAATCACTATACTGTTACCCTTGTTCAAAGTTCTGGAGAGATGCATACGCAAACAAATCATGGGTTTCCTACTTTCTAACAATCTACTATCAGATATAAAACATGGATTTAGGCCCTCCCATAGCATGACCTGTGCCCTTTTGTCCTTCACTGATAGCTGTCAGAACCACAAGCAATACCTCCTCCTTCAAAAAATGTTTGCACCAACACCTCCCCACCCTTTGGTATTACAGATGCTCCAAGTCCCACCCATCTATAACCTGATCCCCATACCCTACCTCATACTGACCTAATGATTCCACTAATACTGGCTTTCCAACTATTATTGCTTGCCATCTGTCAATAAATCAGTTCCACTCTTCTCTGCACCATCTATGCTGGCTGAGACTCCTGATTTTATTTATTATGAATATCTATAAACAACTGCTTATCACAAAACTGTATAACAATAAGTTATCTGTGTTAAAATGTATACTTAAATTGATATCTGTATATAATTCATATGTATATCCTTTCTATTCTATTGTCTTGCTAAATATCATCTCTCTTTGGTAACATTGCTTAAATTTGCTACCTAGTTTGAATGTTATGTACCGGTATATTCATTGTCTTGTGGAGCTTTTTTCCCCTGGGCCTTCAATGAAAATGGGTTCATTTGGACCAATGGACTTTCCTGGTAAGCAAATGTCAGTAAATAAATAAAATAAATAAATATGGTCAATCATCATAGAAATAATGGAAATTATGTATCTTCTATCTTCCTAGACCTATCCAAACCATTTGATATGGTCTCTCATACTAAACTATTAGACATACTTTCCAACCTGGATCTGAGCCAATCTACTGTCACCTGGTTTAAAAATGACCTCACAGGACTCCAGCAAGTTGTGAAATGGTAACAAAATCTTTCTCCCTTACTAACTGTCACCCTAGGAGTTTCTCAAGGATCTATCCTAGGCCCCCTGCTAGTCCCACTATTTACTAATAACCTCCATACCTCAATCTCCCAGGCTTCATTGGTACAGGTATGCTTTTTCTGATTAACCAGCCATTCGTTTATCAAGCCTAAGGCCCAGTCCCAGCAAGCCCGGATAAGAGGACGTCTAGATTGCTAGTATTGTCTTAAGTCTGGCTACTGCATTTAGTGTCTTAAATTTCTTGAAAATCACAAATGATTGTGGAAGAATGAAAATATTAAATCCTCCCATACAATACTTTTTACAAAAGTTCTTGGACATTTTCCCATTCATGTTGATGTGGCAATCCAGATTTATCAGTATTCACAATATGTGTCATAATTCATCATAACACAGAATGCTGCATACTGATCTTAAAAATAGGTGTTCTTATACATTTGACTCATAGTTTCCTATCACTCATTAAATGACCTTGGAGACACAGCCACCTGTATTAACACACAGCTAGGATAAAAAAAAAACAGCTGACCTAACTGTGATGAGTGGAGTGCTTTTCTCATACTTTGCTACACTAGAATTTGTTTTACAGTACTGCTCACCAGTTTAATCCTTCACACCTATAGGCTGTTCTCAAACATATAAAAGAAAGGTATTTTCTCGGAGGTCTTGTATTTCATAGAGCTATTCAAAACTAATTTAAACTGTATGTTTCTAAGAAGTGTTACTCGAATGTAATCAAAAAATTAGCAAACAAAATGCCAGGGATTAAGAAAGCCTTGGTACAGAAGAAGTTTGCCAGATCATAGTTGCTCATTGCACATTAACAATAAAAGGTCACATGTTGGTATTAATTTTGCTTTGGGAATCACACACCTATAATCTAACCTGAATGAAGAATCAGAATTAGAATTTTCTATACCATCTTTACGCAAGGTGATGTATACTTCCCTGCTGATGTTCTGCTCTAATACTTAAACATACTAAATGAAAGGAAATGAAAATAGTCCTTAAAACTTAATTCACTCGCTTATCATAAGATCACATTTCTTTTCACACTGGGATTTTTTGGATATCAGTTGTGTGTGTGATGTGACTACCACAAATGCATGAGATTTCTGGGTAATCAAGAAATGTTGGCTTTATTAGCAGACAGTATTATTTTGTACCTGATAAGGGCAGAAAAAAATATATCTCACTGTTATTGAACATTCTGGGACAGTTTCAGGTCTATTCGGGATAGAAAATTAATGAAGATAAAACAAAGGTTATAGCTGTAAACTATGTACATGTTAAATGGTTGAGCAATACCCACATTTATGGGAACACAAAAAAATGAAGCATTTAGGAGTATGGATTAAAATGTGTTCTGTTATGCCAAGTTAGGAAAAGTGAGAAGAGACTAAACAAAAGATAATACAAAACTGAGAAACTGGAAGCTGTTGCTTATGGATATGGATAGCAAACTACAAACAGTAAAAATGTTTTATTTCCCTTTAGTTTTATATACAGGTCAGGCACATTTTCATCAACCAGAAAAGAAGTTCTGGACAATAATTATTGAGGGATTTTATCTGGGAGGGGATGAGTGCAAGGGTCAAATGGGATAAATTGATCCTTCCACTAGAACAAGGTGGTTTGGGGATTACCTGATTTGAAGGGATATTTTAGAGCTGCACAGATAAGGCTCATATGCATAACACAAACAGAAAGCTATAATTCAAAATGGAAATGGATGACAATGAAGCAGAGGGGAAATTGAAGAAATAAGGAGAGAGTGGGATTTTGGATGCAGATCCATAAGGAGAATAACAACAGCAATACAGAATATTATATTCATAAAGCAGCAGAAAGTATTCTAAGAACTAAGCCAACATGAGAATGAAGAAAGATTTAGCTGATAGGGATGACTGTAAATAGGGGCAAAGAAAGTAGGTGAAAGAGGACAGGAATATACTGGAGAAAATGGGCAAAGGAACCAAGGTACTGGGAGCAAGTAACTATAGCTGGAAAAGTAACAGAACGGGAAGAGGCCAAGAAGACATTTGGACTGCAGGCTAGAGATTGCTTTCCCTATCAGGGATCGATATGCAACAAAGTACAGAAGATTTAGAATTTTTGCTTGGAAGAGTTTGCATATGTATTTTTATACCCCAAGCAGATGCCAAAGAATTTTTCCTTAGGTGCATGCTAAATGTTGGAGGTGTGATGGGAAGAAAGAAGTAACTGAGAGTATATGTTTTGAGAGTATATTCAGTTGACAGACTTCAAAATTTTCCTACCGAGTACTGTCAGACATATTTGGTGAGCAAATAGGTGTGACTAAGGAAATGATTGTTTTGAGCTGGGATACCGGATCTGAATTGCCTAGACACAGGAAGGCCTTGTCAAGTTTAATTCTGGTGGCTGACAAAAAAGGAATTACTAGAAAATGGGAATCAAAGTCTAAACCAACTGTATTTGAAGTAATGAATATTGAAGTAATGAATATTGTAACAGAAATAAAAGAACTGGAAGTGGGAACTTTAGAAAAGGGTAGGAGCAAATTGCAAGATAATGGAAATTATGAGAACAATACATGCAGAATATTGTTTTGGAGGAGGGGCGAGGTTTAAAGGAAGGCAGAAATTCAGCAATTTATGTAATGTTGGATTGATGATAGTTATACAAAAGAATATATGTGATGTACAATGTCTGTAACTGGGATTGTGTTAATATGGTTTTCTTTCTTTTATATAAATGTATGTTCGCCTATGTCTTAAGTGATAAAACAATACATGAGATTTCTGAAGGCAGTCATGAAGTACACTATATATATGGTCACTATCAAACTAATATATTGTTTGAATAATATGGACAATGTTAAACTTCCATAAAAGGGCATCAACACAAGAAGGGTTACAAGAAGCATATTAGAATAAAACAAATCTGCAATTGCCACATAGGTGCTTCATAGGTACACTGTGTGTGCATGCGTGTGCACGCTCATGTGTGTGTGTGTGTGTGTGTGTGTGTGTGTGTGTGTGTGTGTGTGTATATGTGTGTGTGTGTGTGTGTGTGTGTGTGTACGCACGTGTGTCTGTTTGTGTGTGTGTGTGTGTGTGTGTGTGTGTGTGTGTGTGTGTGTGTGTGCGCACGTGTGTGTGTGTGTCTGTGTGTTTGTGTGCGTGTGGAGGGGACATATGTACTTGTCATGGGCATATTTTTCTGTATTTTACAACTGTGAGAAGTTCATTGTGGAAGAATGTTTCTTGCTGATTACTAAAAAAATGCCATATTCTGCCCCAGCTTGATAAATGTATTTATGGTGGACAAAGCATTTGTAATATTTCTGTGTGCTATTCTATCAGCAGGTAAATTTCCTGTACTCTGTCATTAGTGGAGAGTATCTAGTTTAGCAGAATAGCCTCTACCAGTATGCGGTGGGGTACAAATGGAAGCACCAAGCTAGTGTGAAAGATTCTGTTTGTGAACAACCTCCACACAAAAGGAGCCAGGAAATAAAACTGTACAAAAATATTGTAAAATAAACTTTTATAGGCCATCAGCATATCTGTAAACATTACTGTGGCTATTATGTTTTTTTATGAATAATAACTCATGATTGTGCAAGACAAGATCCAATATAAGATCACAGCATTTCCAACCACAGTGAGAGTCCTGCCTTCATGTTCAGGGCAGCAGATGCCACAGCCCTTCTGAAAGCAGTTATTGTGATGCAGTTCTGTTGCTGTTTTTTTCCAAGAGTTAAAGCATTACATAAGACTTAAGAATAGGTAATGCAGGCTTCTTTTGCGGCAATTACTTCTAGTAGCTTTTTCTGTGTTTTCCATGTCATAGGAATTTTCTTTTGTGGTGATCTACACTGGAACTCTGGTCATTGAATGACAATCTGACTTAAATGGGGGGAGGGGGCAGGGTTAAAAAAGTGATTGTGCTCCTAACTTTTTTTTTTAATCTTTCAAATCTTTTTTGAAACAACCAACCTATAACATTAAAATAAAGAACTGATTTACATCACAAAATCAGGCATATAAACTTGGTTGGAATTACAACCACCCCCTTAAATTGTAGCGTGTCTGATGTAGTTACTACACTATTCACAATTCAGTTTTTCCAAGTGAACTCATTATAGATCAATGTCAAAACATGAGACTGAGCAGTTTTAATAGTTTCCTTGCCAGGCTGGATGGTGAATATCTGCAAATAACTAAACCTTGTTTGCTTGCAGCTGGACAGTCCATCTCTGACTAATAAATGGTGCCAAAGGCATGTCTTAAACTCAATGCTATGAAATGCATAATTGTACCCTTTGGGAAATCAACCATTGCAGCTAATAACCATGTTGATAATACGCCCCTAAGTGTCAACACAGTGGTCAAGGATATGGGTACACATGTAGACAGTAGCCTTACCTTTGGCCACCATGTGGCCACAATAGTGAAGAAATCCTTTTATGTTGCGCAACTTATAAATGAGACCATGGTATCTAGGTCCAAGAGGTCATTATTCCACTGTACTCTGCCCTTATCAGACCGATAATAGAGAACAATGCTACCTTGGATATGTGCCTGACCAGGCATATGTAGCAACTAGAGTGACCTCAGAGGGTTCTTACAACAAAAATACAAGGCGTAACATACCTGCCTTATGCAAAGCACCTTTGTCTGACCACCAACTTGTTTAGTTTCCAGTTATTTTACTTCATTTATAGTCTATGATCTTAAACTGGTAAAATATAGGAATATGAATGCAGTAACTATAGACTGGTTTAGCTCTGCTTTGAACCAGTACCTTTCAATGACCAGTGTATGTCCAGATGAGTTGCTTGTAGCCTGCAGTATGGCCATAAAACTCACACACTGCATGCTTGCCTCACCTAATGTATGCTTTCTTCACATGTGATCCTTCATGAGCACTCATGATGCCGAGCTCTTTGACCTCAGGAGACTAGAATGGAGGTTTGAGCATAAACAGAGATGCAATGACTTCTTTGATGACAAATTTATGACTGATGTGCACAGTGATGCTATCCAGCTGAACTGAGTTATGTCATAAAAAGAAAACAATCCTATCTAGTGAGATCAGAGCCCTAGCTAGGTCACAAAGGTGAGGACTATCTGGTTCTTCAATATCCGTGTGAGGTTATTATAGACTGATGTTTCTTACTCTGTTATCTTCTATCAAGACTTAGCTCTTGGTCATCTCTGCTTGTTGTCCTTAGATCCCCCTTTCTACCCAGCCTGAAGTCAAACAGTTTTTGAAAAGGGTTTTTCATATCTGCCCACCTAGAAGACAGATGGCTCCTTCTTGAAATGTCCGTTTTATTCTAGAAAATGTGTATACTTTTTCCATTTGATCCAGCTTGTCAGGCTGAATTAACATTTTTAACTTAGAAAGCAGTCCTACTAATTGCTCTGACCTCTGCATGATGAGTAACTAAGTTATAAGATCCTTCAGTGAGTCAGTCTTATCTGATTTTTCATAAGGATAGGGCATCTTTGACAACAAGTCTTTCATTTATGCCTAATTTTTTAGAGTTTACTTTGAGTCAAGCTGTTCCACTTTTAGATTTAAAAAATAAGGGAGTTTGCTTACTCTGTTTGCCCACAGACATCTCAGATACTGTATTGACAGGACTGAAACCTTCAGAGTTTTGGAATAATTGTTTATTTATAATGAACACAAGAAAAAGGGACACTCAGTGTCAGAACAGACAGTTACCAAATGATTGTCCCATTCTATTGTTTTCTGTTGCTCTCAGCATGACAAATCACTTCGGGGTAAGGTCAGAACCCATTCAACTAGGTCTCTGACTTGTTCTGCAGGTTTTTGGAAAGGGGTGGACTCTAGAAGTGTTGTAGAGGCAGTAACCTGCTCTTTTGTGCATACATTTACAAAACATTACAGACTAGACACTTTTTTTAAGTCTTGAGCAGGTTTGCTAGGACTATTCTCCAGGGGCTCCTGGATTCTTCTTCTTCCTACCTTTCTTTCTAAGCTCTGATGATCTACCCATTTAACTTAGGCTGCTACAACAGTGATCTAGTGATGAACATAATACAGGTCTGTACATTAACTTACTATAGCAATAGATGTTTGAATAGATCACTGTTGCAGTAGGGGCACCATCCCTCCAGTCTCCCTTTTCTGTTATGTTTTGTGCTAGGGTGCGAATATTTTTATTTACCTTAGTTAGTAGCATATATGTAAATGACAGGGCTCTAGTCTCCCTTCTCTGAGGCAGAAATGTCTTGAAAGTTTTGCCACCCTAACCATTGACTTTATATGGCTCTCCTCCAGTTCTTTAGCAGTTAGGGCATATAGAAGGTTCTCTTAAACTTTGGGTGGTGGTTGGTTGGTATTCATATTCTTAACAGGGCATTAGACCACTGCAACAGCGATTCATTTGAACATCTACTGTTATGATTCGTTAACTTAAACAACTGTTCTTTCCTCTCTAATAAATTTGTGTATCAATTGATGCTTACTTCCTCTCTTTTTTTAAACAGTGACAGTATATAGAATGTTTTAAAACTATTCATTATTTTCCTAATTAAATCTTTCCAAACTGTGTCTGAATTTGTGTGAAGTGAATAATTTTATTTGTGATTTCTACCAATTTTGGAGTTATACTATTTATATCGAACTGGAACCATATATGAATATTCCTATTATTTCTTAAACAAATTTTATTATACTTCAAGCTCAGTGTTTATTTTTATTAAACTGTGCTTACTGCATGTAGAGTTAAACTGATATTGTTTAACCAGCTGTGCTACGTTACTGCAAACCAGATATTAAATGTTCTAGTAGAAAAGCCTATGTATTGTTTTAAATTCAGATGGCTACTTAATTCTTTTGAGGAAGACTGTGCTTACCAGCTGCATTGCTGTTGTACATTTTCCATTCCAACTATGTTATGAAGACTGTAGCCTCCCAGAAGTAGAATCTCTTTATTTTGCATGACTGTATGTAACATTTGCAGCTCATTCCAAATTCAAGCTATGGGCATCCATTAGTCTGTACACTGTGCACATTAAAAGTTATGTTATGCTTAATCTAATCATAACATCCTAAATTGGATTTGAAATCATCAGAAGCAGTTTGTCTGTCAAATAATGGGTAGTATTAAAACAGTTTGTGCTCAGTGAAGCGCTTCTTAACATAATCAGGTGTTTTTAAATCTTTCCTATCCTCATGGAAAGTGCAAAAAAAAAAAAGTCTGATGCCTATCTCACCACATTAGACTCATTCTGTGAAGCTAGGAGAGATTTCAAAACACCTGATTGCATTAAGTAAAACTTGCTTAATGTTCTAAATTTCCTACAATTTACCAGTTGGTCAAAAAAAAAAAAAAGAAGAAAAAGAAATACACATAAACACTTTTCTTTTTTGTCTGTGAATAGGAAAAAACATTTGTTTCTGAAAAGCTCAGCTTCTTCAGTTTCTGTTGTTAATTGGTGTTACTTTTTGGGTATGTAAAATTAAGACAATAGTGTTTAATATATTAAAATAACTGAATCTGACATTCCATCTATAGTCCAGAAAAAAGTACAGAGTGTAATTCTATCTTGTCTGAAGTCAGCAATTGCAGTGTAGCCTTCTGCTTGAACCCCAACTCACCTTAATACAGTCACACTTCAGTTAATGCATGCCACTTCACTGTTTTCTGATTTTGGTGCATATTCTGAGCCATCTGTCCTTTTTTTGTGACTACTTATGCTTGAGGTCAGACAACTCGTGCATAAATCTTAACAAGCTACCCCTTGTACAAGCTGTCTATTTATAAAAAAGTTCCTTTTTGTTGCTGAATAAGCTTTTTTTTTATTTTTTGCTCCTCTAGAGCCAGACACATATATCTGCATATATGTGCCTTTTATCCTTAACAAATTTCCATGCAGTTGTTGTGGCTTGGCTTTCTCAGGGGTCATACCCATGCTTGCAGCCAAAATGCCAAGTAAATTAAGAATAATGGATTACATTCTATGCTGGGACTTCATTTTCCCAGTAATCAAAATGTACAACTTAGAAACACACCGTAAAACATATCAGCCCATCGACTAATAGTTCTTAAAGACAGTCTATTAAAATGTCAGTAAAGTCCTACGGATGTTGAATGAATTTCAGAGGTGCTAATGTTGAGCTCCCAAGTCTGAGATCTCAACATTGGTGTGATTTACAGCTACAAAAAGTTCTGAAGGTTGATTAACATTACTGATAAGTAAAACAACACCCAAATGAATGACAGTCAGACGCACAGCAACCATAAAAACTTTAATAAACAAATGCGAGTAGGTAAGTATTTTCACCACTACAAGTGGCTTCTTCAGACCATATAATTCACAAAAGCAGAAGCAAGCATTTAAATAGATGACATCAGCTACTCACTTTTTAAATAAACCAATAAAATGCACAGCAGTCACAGTATTTCATTCATTCAGTGCTAAACCTGTGTCTTTATTCATTACCCGCTCATAAAAACAGATAAAGCATGCTACATCATCAAATTCAGTAAGTAAGCTCTTAAAACAACAGGATTCATATATTGCATGCATCAAAATTCAAAGTTGCTACATTTATAAATACACAGCATAAACAAAATCATATAGCTCATGAAAGCAAGAACAGACATTTAAATAAATAACATCAGATACTTACTTTATACTTTCTAAAAATAAGCCAGTAAATACACAGCAGTCACAGTAGCCAGTAAATACACAGCAGTCACAGTAATTATTATGTATTTAATTTAAATGTCTGTTCTTGCTTTCGTGGTTTATTTATTGGTTTATTGAAGTTTTTATGGTTGCCATGCGTCAGACTGTCATTCGTTTTGGCTGTTGTTACAGTCATATTTTACGTCTTTGGCAGTCCGTTTACTCGTTGGGTGATTTTTTTTATCTTTTTTGTATTACTGATAAGTATCCCATGGACATATTTGGGGCACCTCCATTTAAGTGAATATTTACAGAAAATTATAATAGCACATTTTCCTTGGTTGAAGAGACCACAAGCATGCCTTGTTTTTAAAGTTACAGAATATATTCCTGCAAAAAGGTTTGTTTCAGCAGCAATTATGGATAGCAGTTACTTAGTTTATCTGAAGGTATTTCTACTGATGTGTTATTTTAGGGTTTGGTACTAGTATCCAGTCTGGTGTGTTTTTTCATCTGGAAGCTTTGTCAGTTTTAATGATTCTAGAAGTAAGTTACAGAAAGTTGAAAATCTATGTGGTGTGGTGATTTCTTGATGGCAGGTTTCTAGTTGGTGTTAAGTTTTGCTATGGGTATCATTTTATATTTAATGTTTTTGAATAACTAGGACAGTGTAAAGTCCCCCATAAGTGCCATTTTATATTTTAGCAATAATCCACAACTGTGTGTGGATAAATCAGGATTTACCCACAGATGGCATGGTTTGATCATGAGGGCTATTGTACAATGACATTGTTTAATAAATAAATTGCTTGTTTTTTTAAAAATAATGTCATTGCATAAATGGACTTTAATGTTCTTTCATCATCATGTTTTCCTTATACATTTATGAAGCATGTACTGTAAATGTTTTCTGCCTATACATGCAAATGCTTGCACAGTACGTCTCTAATACTTGTTTTTGTTAGAAGTAGAAAAAAAACTTGTCAGATTGTTGTATTTTTGGAGCTGTTTCTACTCCTGATATCCTGTCCATAGGTTTCAGCTGTCCAGATTTTAGTAGAATGTCCAGTTGCATCATATATTTAGAGTGTTTCTCATAAAACGTGGTTTTCCTGCAAATGAGTGTGGACACTAAATAATGACAGATATTTGAGTTTCAGATTTCGTACCATCAGAAATTCATGGTAACACAAAATCCATTACTGTAGCAAGTTTCTAAGTTTTTAAAAGCAGTAAATTAAAATATGACCGCCATTTTGGGCTTTGACCAAATTTTTATGTTGAGGTAGACTGCTGCTTTTCTGCTTTTTTAGTCTACATCTGATGAGCCTGCCTACAGAGTGCTTTGCTGCCCACACTTTTGTTTGCAACGACCAGTCATAGCAAGGAATACTTTAGAGCAGTTGTACTAGTAGCATTGCTGAAAAAAATATATACCTGTGGCACAGCTACTGAGCTCTTTTCTATGAGGAATGTTGTATAAGCATGTTGACTGGGCTGTCCAATCAGCTTGCACATTTCCGAATAATGAAAACTGTTTGTTGTATAATTAGTGCTTCCGGCAATCCAGGACAATGTTTCTTCTGTTGTGACCTTAGGTGAGTCTGAGGGAACATACATACATACATATAAATATTTCAAGCAAAGGTGTTAATGCTCTTCTAGCCTACCAATATACTAAAACAGTTGTTTTTATATTAAGTGTCCAGGCTGTTCTTAAAAATATCTAAACTAGTGCTTGCTTTAATGTCATTTGGTAGTCTGTGCCATGCATCAGCTGCTCTCTCAGAGAACATTTTTTACACTTCTCATTTCTTTAGAATCTTCTACATGGGTTGTCTGATTATTCTCTAGTACTTTTTAATAACCCCAAACATTCCCAGAGGCAGTTGTCTCTAAATGCCCTATATACCTGAATAAGGTAGTGGCAGTGCCACGACTGCACCCCAGGCTAGTGAAAGCGGATAACATATACATACTAAATCTAGAGCACTTGATAATAGTTTTCAGTCTTACTCACAAACATTGGCTAATCTACAATGTATGTACTGTACCTGTGTACTATGTATGTATTCTACCTATGTTCCAAATTTCAGCTGTACACCACAAATCTATTAATTGCCTTTATTTTTAAAATTAATATTTTTTTGTTTGTTCTCTCCACTGTAACTGTTTATGTGCCACATACCACTGTAAAAACACATCTCTTGTAATATGTGTGTATACTGATCATGTCTAAATAACTAAATGTGTCTGTAATTTTTCTTTGTGGAGCTTTTCTCCCCGGGCCTCTGCTGAAAAAGGGCCTTTTTGGCTCAGTCAGACGCCCCCAGTTAACAAATGTAAAATAAATAAATAAATAAAATAAATAAAAGGTCTCCTTTTAAATATCTGTATAAGACACTGTACAAGTTCAGATATTTTAGACTTTCATAATAACTTAAATGTTCCCATCCATGAATGCTCTTGGTATATTTCTGTTGTATTCTTTCCTCGTGCTTTTCTTATAAGGTTTCCATATTGTTATTCCACCCTCAAGTTTGGTTCTAATGTAACTAACAGACAATGACTTCATATTTTCTGATTTCCTAGACTTTATAAATCTTTTTATACAATCTATAGTTCTATAACTGCTATTAACCAATTGGTTGATATGATGAGTAAAAAACTCAAAGCTGGATCTACCTATATACCCAGGACCTTAAATGAATCTACAGTTTTAATCACTGTGTGCTGTATTAAATACTCAACTTTCATTTATGTCTCCCAAATCTCATATGCTTAGTTTTTCATGTATTTATCAGTGTATTATTCTCTTTGCCCAAATGGTCAGTTTAGGCAAGTTACTTTGCAGACATGCCATATTTGTAACACATGTAATCAGTTTACCCAATTTCAAGTCATCCACATACAGACTGTAGAACACCTTAGATGAAAAAGATAGATCTGAAATATACAATCTAAACAAGTATGGGCCAAGGACAGAGCCCTGTGTTACACCCTGACCATAACCAATAATTTCACCAGTCCAGTTGCTGTATGATACTTGCCATGTCCTGTTTGTAACCTATGCAACTATCCATGTAATCAAGAAAACATCAATACCTGGTTGTTGTAATGTATTGATCAGTGTTTTATGTATGACCCTGGCAAATGTTGAAGTTAAATGTTTATAAATTACATCACAGCACAATTTTTCATTCATAGCTGTTATTATATTGTTATAGAACATCATGTTACAGGTGGAAATGGATCTATTTTCACCATATACATGCTGATTTACAGTTTCATATCCCAACCTTTCCATTTCTGATAACAATTTATCCAATATTACCTTATCCATTATTTTCCACAACATGAAAGTAGACTTAACAGTTTGTATCTCCCCATATTTTTATGACATTTTAAATAATAGATATAATGACACTGTAAGTTCTTGCTGAAGTGCTCACAGGTCATTCTCACAGGTCATTCCCACTAATTTTGCCTCCTCTCTGTGCTTGGTTTGGATCTAATTTCCATCCAAGCTATGACTATGTGTTTAGCATTGTTAATCTTAACTGATGAAGTACGGAGTTACACTCGGCTGAGAGTATAGGAAATTATTTGGATGAGCATGTGGCAGTTCCACCCACTGCCCTCTGCTTTATGTGTTCTTCAATACTTGGGTAGGATTTATGTATCTTTGATGGGTGGCTTCAACAAGGTTTATGAGAGTACCATTATGTAAGATTTGAAATGGCTGTTATAGGCATGTAACTTAGACAAATTATTACATACGCTTTGTACATTGATATGAATGGCTTTAATCTGATGAATGTATGTCCATATTAGGTTCAGTGGATTTATAAGGATATGTCTGGGCCTTGGACATAGGTTTGGGTTGACAGCGCTACTATTTATATGTGGAATGGTTATAATAATATCTTTTCACTTAAAGGCAGCATTGTGGTACAATGGTAGTGTTCTGAGTTTATGCATTTGCCTGATATAATTATATGATTACAATGGGGACGGCAGTGGTAAGACAGTGGTGGTAGCACAGGGTGGAGGATTAATTTGTCTTTTTTCTAAGGGAGTAATACATGGTTTGTTATATATGGTAGAGATTGAAGAGAATACAGCACAGATGACCAAATAAGAAATTACTTTAAAGACAGATAATGCTAGAGGTTAGAATGATGTATTGATCTTGTAATAATGTTGGACTAAGTCACATGACTGGCATGCCAGTTAGTTTCCTGTCAGTACTAATATTAACATGTTTTGATCTGTTTAAGTAACTATAAAATAAACAGTTGCTATTCTATGTATAATATAGATATAGGTTCCTGTCAAGTCACTGAGTGTAGTATTAGTGAAGGCAAATAGAGAGAGAGATGTTCACTGAAACTACTTTGAATGGCAGTGGATTTTCATCTACCTCTACTGTTGTGTGAACTTGGAGTTGGTATATATAAGTTGGGGGGTGCCCCTCCAAAAAATTATATGTCTGAAATTTGATGGAATTAGTTTTGTGATTGGCTTTTGATTTATATGCAGTTGTGAAACTGCTGTCAATGAGTCAATATGTATTATGTCCATAGATATATAGATATATAAATATTAGCTAAATATGATTACTGATAATGATGTAATTGTTAGGTATTTTATATGAATATTTGTATTACTGTATGCAAAACTGCCTTGAAATGTGTTACACAGTAGATGTGTTAACTGGTGTGGTTACACAGTATATATTAGGTAATACAGATGTTATGTAAATAAAAGAGTGATGTAATAATTGATAAGACATTGACAGAATGGTAAAAGTTTAAGACCCTACTCAGCACTGTAAAATGGCAAATCTGAATGAGTTTAAGACTTCACACATGTTCTTTGGGGCAGTTGGTAGTTTACTTGGGATGGCAAATTATGGAGCATGTTTTATTAAGGATTTCAGGACATTAATATCACCTATAAGGATTAATGGAAGAAGATTCTTTTTTTTCCCCCATGGACTAAATAACAAGCAATTAAAGAAAATTCTGATTTCAGTGACAACACCTCCTTAGCTGACCCAGTATATGAAACCATTTTAAAAATATATGCAAGCTCTCCTGCGTTGGGAACTATGCAAAGCCAAAGACAGTATCAGAATGAAATAAGTTTTGTACTTGTAAGTAGATCTTTATCTGATATGGAACAAGGTGCTGACAGACTGAAAAAACAGCACTGACAATTGAATTAGAATGTAAGACCTTGTATTGAAAGACTTTCAAACTAGTAACAGAATGTAAACATCTAGAGATTATTTCAAATAACCCCAAATCAAATCCCCATCAAGTATAGAAAGATTGGGACTGACTGTTGCCATATCAGTTCAGTCATCATCACAAAACAGGTGCAAATAATGCAGCAGACTACATGATGAGAATTTCTCTCAGCTAATAAAATAAGTACTGCAGACTATTTGATCAGGAGATATAGCTTGCAAAATTGCAACTGGCTGGACATCCAAACTTGTAAGGATTTTATACGTACTAAGCCCGTACCCTTAGAGGCATACAATACGAGTAACATAAAAATCTTGGATTTTATCTAAACAGTTATTAATAGCTCACCCAAGAACACTTCATACATATCTGTTATTTATAAAATTCTCAGAAATTATTTTAGCAAAACAGAAGTTTCTTTTTGGAATTATTCAAGTAATGTTAATAGCCAAGTATTCTTACATTTCTGTTATTTATAAAATTCTCAGAAATGATTTTAGCAAAACAGAAGTTTCTTTTTGGAATTATTCAAGTAAAGTTAATAGACAAGTATTCTTACATATCTGTTACTTATAAAATTCTCAGAAATGATTTTAGCAAAACAGAAGTTTCTTTTTGGAATTATTCAAGTAAAGTTAATAGACAAGTATTCTTAGAAAAAGAAGGAATCCACATCTTCCCTGTTCTGGTGTGTATACACATGGAAATTTTCACATGCATGTTTTTTCACTCCACAATGACTAGCAATAATGTATAAGAAAGATTAAATGAAATGCTGGAGATGTGCACACCCTGATGCTGACTGGATAGATATTGTTGTTATTGCAAAATAATTTCCCCATTTTGGTTAGACAGACTTTAAATATCTTTGTAAAACTCTATGGAATGACAACTGTATAATTTCTGACTCCCTTATCCTTTTCAGTGTTCCTGTTCCTGAAGTCATTGCTAAAACGCAAACATTTTAACTATGGTCTATCCTCTCTATAGCAAGGAAAATTGCTACTAAAAATTGGAAATCCCAATCTACTCCTGTCTTTAAAGTTGAGTTTATTCATCTTGTGGAATACATTTATAAGAATGAGATTGCTGCTATAAAACTAAGGACTAACAACAGACTAGTCTGTCTAGTCTGTTAGAGAAATATTAAACGTTCTATGTCTATTTTTTTTTAGTTGTTATGGACATTGTATATAGTTTATTTTTTTCTTGTTACTATACTGTTAAGTTATTGTGTTATAAAATGAATAAAAACATTTTAGAAAAAAAAAAGAAATTTACAGTAAATAGGAGACAAAATAGAAAGGTAGGTCAAAATATTAAAGGCCTACACTGATATGTAACTTAATGTGTCATCACAAATCCATTAACATCAGAATTAATAAAGAATCGATTCTTTGAAAACAAAAGGGTTGAAAGCGCATTTAACTTAAAATAATTTTGTCAAACCACAGCTATTAGAAAACACCATACAGAGTAAAGTACCTTAAAATAAGCTTTTGAGGGCCAGTCCCTCCCTTCACCCTAACACCCCACTTAATTAAATATACTAATTCCAAAGCTGTAAAACTGCAGTGAGTGAATAGGATTACATAAGAAATGAGCAAAACATATTGTCAGACACAAGGATATGCTAAAAAACAAAAACGTATACATATTTACAGATGCAAGAATATGCTACAATATTTATTTCAAGAAGCAATTTACAATGTCAAAACATGGATGGAAAATGCAATTATGCTTAGCAGACCATTATGGACTAAGACGTAGCCATGATGACCGAGATGGCTTATGCTAGCAACATATCATTATATAGACAGGAATGAAGACATTAGGAGAGGCAAGCGAGATGCAAGAAAAGATATCACAGGAAGAAGACAGAGAAAATGCGATTGCGGCATGCAGAGGGAAGAGGAGTAGAAAGAAGAAGCTGGGAGAGACGCAAAGGGAAGAAGGAAGTAGGATGAGCGAGTGGCAGTAAGGAGGGGACTGACAAGATGAGATAAGGAAGGATGAAACAGGGATAAAGGAGTGTGTGACAAAGCCGCAGGGTTCATGCAACCCGACCTGAGTGAGTGCAGCTGCATTTTGCTTGGGTGAAGAGGTGTTCCTTGAGCTGTTGTAAGTCTAAGTACTTTTGATCGTCTCTGTTTTGTGCGTTAAAACAGCTACCACAAGACATTAATAAACAATTTAGATGTTGAAATCATTAAAGAAGTATTAAAACCGTAAGATGGATATTATCAGGACTAGTGACAGGAATGTATCTTTTGAAAGGCAATAAGGTTAATCATCTCAAAAACTTTACAAAGAAGGTCTGTTGACATTGCTGATGAACAGAAGTGAGAGTTATGTAAAACAAACATTAGTTTGTGATAAATTTAGTTTACAGACACAGACTCCTTAATGGACAGTATATTAAGCGACTGCTTACCTTATCAGTCAAACAGCCTGAGTAGTATTCATTGTACTGTACATTATGATGTCAACCGGATTTTGTTGTTCACAAGAGTAGTGTTTGCCATAAACATCCACAGTTTAACAGTTTGCTACATGCATCCAGCTGCCACCCAAGACATATTATATGCAGTATCCCCAAATCTCAGTTTTTATATATTCATAGGATTTGGTCATCTGATGAAGCATTTTAGTTACATCAAGATGATTTAATTACTAGGCTTTGTGACAGAAGATGTAATAGGTGTCATATCACTGAAACTTGTAATTTGGTACAAAATTACGATAGATCTCAACTATTAAAATATCAGCATGGAGACTTTAGGGGTGAACATGCCATCAGGTTAATTACTAGTTATGGTCGTAATGCCTCTATTTTTATGGATTTAATACAAAAACCTTGGGATATTTTGCTCTCAGATGACAAGTTAGGTGATATTTTGACACCAAGGTGACGCTTTTCAGTCAAAAGAGGCAAAATGTTGTTTTTTGTTTTAATCACTACAAGAATAAATTTCATCGTAAGAATTTACACCAAACTATAATTGATGCAGGGATACTGGTTGGCTGTGTTTCCTGTGGCCATTGTACTTTATGTAGATATGTATTGAAGAGTAAACAATTCACCAGAATGAATACTCCCAAGGTTTATGATATCCATATATTTTGTAATTGTAGCACAGACTGGATTATTTATTTAACCACAGGTACATGTTCTGCCTTCTATGTGGGACAGACTTTATGTCCCTTTAGAATGCGGATTTCAGAACATTTTAAGTGACATTAAGAACAAATGAATATCCAGTGCACTATACAAACACACCATCAAACATCCCACTGTACAATTTATGTTTGTTATTATTGACAAAATTGTAGGGTATAGGAACTGTAAAGCAGGTTGGCATAACATTTTAAATAAAAAGGAAAATAGTTGGATCATTAGACTTGGAGAGTTATTCCCCCTGGGTCTTAATGAGCAATTATAATTATCCAATCCAAGCAGGTAGGCAGGACAGGTTAATATATATATATATATATATATATATATTCACCTGTATTTCTTGATACACTGATGAAGGCCATTTTGCTGAAACTGGTCTGTATATTGTTTTGAATTGTTGGCTGCATTATTATGCAGCTATTGATTGGGGCTACTTTACAATAAATTTTGATTATTTCATCTTATTATTGAAGTGCTGGCTGGTTTTGTTGGTGAGTTATTAAACCTAACAAATCACATATGCTATGCTATGATATCTTGAGATGTCATGAGCTATACATGCATTAAAAGGTTCATTGCAAGTTTGTAGTCACAAAAAATTATGTGCTAAATTTTAAGTAATTGATTTTCATGTTTATTTTCAGATTCATACAACATTTTGTAGTATGAGAGACAGAGACAAAGCACTGAAAAGTGTTAAAAATGAATGCAATGAGATAAGCAGTGTTGAAATGCTTAAACATCTGATAAAACGAATCTTGGGATTCAGAGAATTTCTCACCACACATGCTATTTGCCCAGGGTGGTTTGGCCAGTTACTGCAAGAGAGAGAGAGAGAGAGAGAGAGAGAGAGAG
This sequence comes from Protopterus annectens, assembly GCF_019279795.1. NCBI lineage: Eukaryota > Metazoa > Chordata > Ceratodontiformes > Protopteridae > Protopterus > Protopterus annectens. Next base: position 1,582,507,147 of record NC_056733.1, on the reverse strand, counting down.
AGAGAGAGAGAGAGAGAGAGAGAGATTCCCATTTAGAAACATGGAGTAAACATAAGAAGAAATATCTGAGTACTGATTCATTACCATGTTTCTGAATCAAACACTATAAGGTCAAACCTGACCACATTATGGTCTGCCATAGATGCCCATACCATATTCAGATACCCATGGCACACACACACACATATCCCCCCCCCCCCCACACACACACGGACCCATGCACATACACACAGACACACACCTACACACACACACACACACACACACACACACACACACACACACACACACACACACACACATACATACACCCACACAGACACACACACACACACACACACATACACAGACACACACACACACACACACACACACACACACACACACACACACACACACACACACACACACACACACACAAAGTCCCCTACACTTTTTCACACTCATGAAAATACTCACCCATAAACCTGCACACCTCACAAACACACATACACACATAGACAAACATTCAGCCTCTGTCATGCCCCCATAGATATGCACACTCACATCCACACACTTAAACACACCCCTCACTCCTGTGCTTTGCTAGACTTACCTGTATCATGAGTACTCTTATAGGAATGAATGAGTGACTGCAGCCTTTTGACAGTGTTCATTAACAAGCAGCTTAGCCCACAACCCCCATCTCCATGCTAAGACTCCCACAAGGGCAAAACCTCAGTGGTAGAGTGGTCTCATAACTGGAAAGACATAGTGTGATGTAGAAACCTTCTGAGATAAGTCTTCCACATCATGCTAAGCCTTTCTGAAACCAAGGAAAGGGTTTTTTCTCCATAAAGGGCATACTGTAATGTGGAGAAAAATCAAAAGTGTTTATTGAAGCATATCTTCCAGTTTCATATTAAATTGAAGTTAACTAATTTAGAGGGTGCTAATTATACAAATGGGTGTTTTAGCTAGTGGTGGCCCAAATTACATACTAATGGCATGAGATCTGCTTTACAAGATCCTAGAATCAGGAACTTGGAATTTAAGTCTCACTATGGGATCTAGAATAGTTCCTTTGTGAGTTTTCATTGACAAGCAGTTGTAATTCCCTGAAACTGTTAGATGCAAGTATAAGCCAGTAACAGCTATTGCAGAAATGGAAGCCCTTATGCTAATGACCTTATTACTATGTATGAACTCTTGTATCAGTGAAATTAGTTAAGAGTAAATAAAATATAGTTTAATCTTTGTAGTAAAAATGAACATTCTAAATTACTTGTAGAAGTTGAGACACTTGACTGTAAAGCAAAGCTGTATGTTTGTAAATCTGCTCTTACAGCTTCCTGCAGTTTGTTAAGTTCATTAATTCTAAGTTAAATTCTTAAGTTCAATAAAGCCTACAGACCCTTGCATCATCTGGGACAAAACTGTACATCACCAAACAGGCTGCGGCCTGCTTTTCTTCTTGGGATTCTTGTTAACATTTTGCTTCTGGTGAGAGAAGAAGCAAAGGAGTATTGTATCCCAACAGAGTGAAGCTGTGGTGAGACCAGTATTAGTAGTAGCTGGGTAGTAGTCATTCATGCGACTCCCCTCTTCTCATCATTCTTGACAAGCTATTTTTTTGTTTTCATTAAGTACTGTTTGATTTCTTTCTAACTTCAGAATATCTGCCTAAATACTTCATCCTTAAATTTTCAGGGTCTACGTATTAGTTTCCCCTCAAGCGTTTGGCAGTACTCTGTACAGACTCAGATACTTTGAGTGACATTTTTCCTGTAAAAGCACAATTTAAATTTCTCCAGTATCTAGTTGCACACATGACAACTAGTTTGCAGTGACAAGCACTGTCCACATAGTTGCAAACCGGATACTCCTGATAGTGATTGATGTTCTCACTCCAACAGTCTAATCAATAAAAAAGGGTCTGTTGTCATGGATATGAACTTTCCTACTGTCTCCATTACCAGCTTGGTGGATATGGGCATCTTGAGGCAATGTAGAAATTACGTCATGTTTACGGCAGACAACCAGTTAATTTGGATGTATTTACACAACATCACTGGAGGCAAAACTCTCACATAAAAGTACTCCTAATGTCAATAAGGTTGTCAGTAGTACACATGCTGCACCCATCATGCATAATTCAAAGCAGACATATAGACCCACATATATTGAGGCACTTACATGTAACCTTGATAAACCACAAAGACCTCCTAGACAAAGTACACATAAGAAATTCCCTCAGCAGCCCCAAACACACTATTTCAAAACAACACCCACATCAACATATCGAGCTACATCTCATGGAGCCTGTACCTCTAAGCCCATAAGGCAAGTTGCCACATAATCCAGCATTCTAGTCATTGGAGACTCCATTGTGAGACACACTGATGTCCCTGCTGAGTAAGGAGAAAGTTACGGTTAGTTGCTTATCAGGGGCTAGGATCTGCCACATTATGCATGCACTCAAGTCATTGGATCACAGTTACCAATATGACTCAGTCATAGTCCATGTGGGAGTAAATGACCTGAGACGTACCTCCCTAGACTATATGAAGAGAGACATCATAGAGCTTTCGGAATATGTATCGCAGGCTGGTATGAGCCTAGCATTGAGCAGCATTTTACCTTCTCCAAGGATGATGCCACAATTCAAACAAAAGATGATTGACTTTAGTAATTGGCTTAGTTTCTGGTGTCATTCTAAGGGGGTGCAATATTTGTCAGCATGGAAGGAGATGGTCAACAGACCACATTGTTTTGCCAGGGATGGTCTGCACCTCTCCCCTCTAGACTTTTGAAAGTTAGCTAAAATATTGTCTTCCCCCATAGTGCCTTTTTTAGGTAATGCCAAACTGAAAGTACTTCCAACATAGCAAATCAAAACCAAGAAAATCTAAAGGTATTACTGCTAAATGCCAGGACCCTAAACAAAAAACTCCACTCCCTGGAAGCTCTCTTTACCCTAGAGAATGCTGATGTCTGTGCGGTCTCAGAGATGTGGTTTAAAGTCACAGATAGCACACCTACAGTGCAGGGTTATAATGCCTTCCACACATTTAGACCAGCTACTTTACAGGCAGAGACTAAAGGTGGAGGTGTCTCTATTTACATAAAAAATAAATACACTTCAAGTAGCTGCTACCGTGGTATTGGATTAATTGTTGGTGTTTTTTTTCTTTCGGAGTTTGAATTACCCCACTATTAACTGGGAATCCTATACGACATCAAATGTACATGCACAGAGATTCCTGGATTTTGTAAACACAAACTCCCTGGACTAGATAGTCAATAAACCAAGTAGGGGTTCAACTATACTGGATCTGGATCTCACTAATATGGGAGAGTGCTGCACACCCCCTACTGTAATGCCTTCTCTGGTAAGGTCAGACCACAAAATGGTCTCCTTTGAAGTAAAAAAAAAACGGGACCCCAAGCTAAACCGGGAATACTCAGGAATTATTCTAAGGCTAACCTTCTGCTATTAAGTGAGAACCTGGCAAAATGTCAAGCCCCTATAAACCCTGAGAACACTCCTACCTATGCAGAACTGTTCACAGAAACATTGTACAAGCATGTTAATGGCTGTATAGAGGCGGCTGTACCCACCAGGAAGAAGTATAGAACTAACTCAAAAAAACAAGCCACCCTGGTGGAATCACAAAATCAGTCGGATGTATAACAGGAGGAAGAAAATCAAGGCAAAACTTAGGAGGTGCTGCACCCAGTAGGATAAGAGCACTCTCGTTAAACTAAAGAAACAACTCAGAGGTCAAATAAAGTCTACCAAAGCCAAATTTGAGGTAAGTTTGGCCTCCCAGGCCAAGGGCAACAACAAAGCATTATTTAGCTATGTCCACACCCTCAAAGGCAATACACATTTGTGTGCCGAGCCCATTGTAAATCGAGCCATCTATACTGAGTCAGAAGATATAGCAAACCTCCTGGCTGATAAATTCATCTCTAACTTTACTCATCTCTCCCCCTCAACCTTCCCTTGGGAAATATCATCAAATATAACTCCCCCTACTATCACTAGGGAACAGGTCCCTAATGCTGTCTCTAAGACCAAGAACACTGCATCAATGGGCCCAGACAGTATCCCAGGATGCCTTCTAAATAGCATGAAACATGACCTATCAGAGCCTCTGGAATTACTATTTAACTGTAGCCTCCAAACAGGCTTTGTGTCTCATGAATGGAGAAAGGAAATAGTCATCCCTCTGCAGAAAGGTGGGCCGTCTACAGACCCTGGAAACTACAGAACCATAATTCTCACTAGTCCTATATGTAAAGCCATGGAAAGAATTATCATGGAGATGATCAATAGAGGTATAGTAAACCTCCAGACACTGGACCCAACTCAGTTTGGTTTCGTAATGGGCAGATCATGCCTACTCAGCCTGGTGGATTTCTTTGAGAAGGTCACCAAAGCAATGGGTGAGGGAAAAATCATTCACACTGCCTACCTTGACCTGGCCAATGCATTTGACACAATACTACACTTGGGCATTGTTGACAAACTCAGGAGATTAGGTATAAACCCATATGTCACCCGGTGGATAGCCAACTGGCTCACAGACAAGACCCAGGAAGTTAGAATTGGGGAGTCCACCTCTACAAAGAGGCCAGTCACAAGTGGAGTCCCTCAGGGATCAGTCCCTGGACCGTTCCTTTTTGGCATTTACTTCTCAGAAGTCAAGGCCAATGTCAGTGGTCTCTGGCTGACTAAATTTGCAGATGATTGCAAATTAGGAGCTGTCATTGAATCTCACACTGACACAAATATTCTCCAGGAGGGGCTGACACAGACAAACAATTGGTGTCAGAGTCACGGTCTAAAACTAAATGTCAAGAAATGCATTATAGTATCCTTTGGGAAGTTATCCATCCCAGGTACCTATCATATTAACAATACACCCTTTAGAGTGACCCAGTTGTCAGGGACATCATGTGTCTACAGTGGTGAGGAAATCATTCTATGTCGTGCAACCTATAAACAAAGTTATGCCATCTAAGTACAAGGAAGTCATTGTTACACTGTATTCGGCATTCATCAGACCTACCATTGAGTACAATGTCCCCTTTGATATGTACTTAACCAGGCATATCCAACAACTGGAATGTCTACAGAGGTTCCTCACTAAAAGAATACAGGGCATAAGTAATATGGCCTATGCAGACCACCTCAAGGCCCTATACCTGTATTCCATCTCCTACAGGCTTTTGAGGGGAGATCTATGCCTGACATACAGGGCATTGTCAGACCCCACTCTGATGGACCTCCTGCATATCCACAAAACAAACAGTACCAGAATTACCCATTCTAAAGATTTAAGCCTTGCCGTTGATATAAATAGGACCTGCTGGAGAGATAGGTATGTATCCCAGAGACTACCCCGTATATGGAACATGGTCCCCATCTATGTGAAGCAGACTTCCTCCCTAATCCAATTCAAGTGCAACTTAGACAATTGGATGGGAAACCAGAAATTCATCCCTGGTTTGGTACCTATGTGTCTGATGCAAACGGGTAACCTGTAAATGGTTCATCTCCCAGATCCATGCTTACACTTATCAAGGGTATTAGAACTCGTCAGAGATTTGGGATGCATAGCTAGGCTTAAAAAGGCTCTTGTGGTCGTTAGCCTAGTAAACACCTATGAACCTATGAACATTCTTGTCTTGAAATTAGTTTGCTTTATGTGGTTTAATTGAATCTCAGTATTTCATTTTTTCAGTACGATTCTGAGGCTGCTACTTTATTGCTATGTTGTATTACTTGTTATTACTGTCAACTGTACCATCTCAGAATTGGTAGCCATGTCTGAAATTAAAGGAAGTTAAATACCTACTGCAACAACAGAGCCTGGCCTGCTCTACTTAGGACATCATAGAAGTGTTTACTGTTCTATTCATGGATAAAGTAGCATACATGCACAGACATAATTCAGTAGAGATGACAGCTTTTCAGACTCATTCTTTCTTTCTTTCTTATTTTCTGATAGCTGTTTTGTCTTTATTCAGGGCAATGGGAAAACAACAGCCTATCTAAAGACCATAAGAAAGTTAACACGTTTTAGCTGAGATGATGTACCATTGCAGGACATGTGTTTGAAAATACATACACACACACACACACACACACACACACACACACACACACACACACACACACACACACACACACACACACACACAAGCTCAAACATGCAGTGTACTTATGTACAATAAACAGAAGTCCATATTTAATTAAAAATATGAAATCTTTTTCATATAATGTTTTTGTTTGGAGCAAAAGTATTGTTAGCACCTCTGGGACAGTATAATCTGTTTAGTCAACTTAGACTGAAGTTGCAACATGAGGTAACACAGAAAGAATGACTTAAGGAAGGGTATAATCAATTTAATATGCTCATAAACACTGAGATACATGGCCACATTCAGTTAGTATTTATAATTAATTGAAATGTGTTACTTTGTAACTATTTTCTACTTGTGTTATGCTGGCATGAGCCATTCCTGAAAAACGTTGACTTGGATCATTCTTCTGTTAAGAGGTCATGGGTAAGACTAGATACTTCATGTAGAAAAAATATTTGATAGACCTGTTTTGTTTATTTATTTAATAATCATATAGGTATGCTAATCATATTTAACATGGATAGACTGTAAAGATATATTTCCAAGCATACGAGGAAAGTTTGAAGTAACTTGGAAGATGTGAATGTTTAAATTGTCTGTGGTAAACAACTGTTAGTCATACTCAGGTACCATCCCCCATTTTAAGCTGCTTAGTGTATTTATTAAAATTGTACTGGTCAATAACAATATAGTACTAATGAGCATACCCAGCTATCCCTGGCACATACCAACCAGACACACTGCAGACGTTGGTCTCTGTGAAAACATCTGCATACCTTTAAATGCTAATTTGTTATAAAGGTATGACAAAAAATTCTGAATTTCTATAGTCTAGGCATTTTTGTCCACATAGCTGCCATCAGCAACACTTAGATCACTGAACAACTGGTTATGTTTGTATCTATTGTGAACATATTTTTGCAGGGTAAATTTATATCAGGCAAAATTAAGTCATATTGTCTAGTAGAGCTTTAAAGTTATGACAAATATGTGTCATGATATATTTTTGATGAAGATAAAGAAATAATAACTTTGCAAATCACCAGTGTCAAGCAGAGATATTATATTACATTTATGTTACAAGGCAATGTTATTAGTTGGTATATGCTGTATAAAGTGCATGATGCACTGATACAGCCACACATTTTAAATTGCCACATGCCCTTGCTTGCTGGGTGACTAAACTTCTGGCATTATCATTAAAGTTTGCTTTTAAAATTACTTTTGTCATGGAGGTGGTCATCAAACTACTGAATACATTTATTTGCTATGAAGTAACATCTAGCAAAGGACCAGTCAAGTGCAACTATGCAACTGTTATTGAGTTTGAATTTCAGCAGTCTCAGGGATTATAATATAATTTTTTTACATTTCTTGAAAATTTTATATTATGCTTTCATATAAGATATATTTTATTGTATTTATATAATTTTGAATCCCACTATGTTATTTATCTAATCCAATAAGTATTGTATTTATCTTGTTATATCTTGTCACTAATGATTTTTCCTATGTACTTTTTGTTCAGAGCTTTTCTCCCGGGGTCTCTGCTGAAAATGAGCTACATGGCCCAGTTGGACACTACCCAGTTAACAAATAAATAAATTAATTTTCACAACAGCAGCATTAAGACTCATTCATTACCTCCAGTATCTCCAGAACATTTTTAATTTCCCATTTGGAGTATACAACAATACTACAGTCCTTTAAAATGCTTAAGAGTTTATCAAGATTTAGAGATGCATTTGCATGTTACAAACACACACGCACACACACACACACACACACACACACACACACACACACACACACACACACACCACATACACATGCACACACGTGCATTATACTTCGGTAGGTCTTTCAGCACACATCTGAAAGGTTTTCTTGAGGAGGAAAAGTAGTGCAATGACTTGCTGATGGCTCTAGAGCATGTAAGTAATAGTTAAAGGAATCCAAGCCTACTGATATGGCTATACTAAGCTTCTTCTCAATTCATTACCATAGATTTTATGATTTGCTTGTGGCCCCTGTAAGTAAAGTATGACCACTAAGATAGACTTTAAGGCTTCAGAATTATGTAGCCTATTATTAAATAATGGTACATATTCATTAGACTGCTGTACTGTTCTTTTTTTTAAAGCTGTGCAATATTACACTTGTAATAATTAACATCATCATGGTGTAACATATAAAGGAATTTCTTTCTGAAAATTAATCCAAGACAGCAGGCACAAAGTTACAAGTGACTTGAAGCCCAAGTTAATAAAGTGAAAGACACTAACCAGATGTTAAGGGATTAGTCACCTTTTTCTTGAAAAGGTATAAATTTGAGGGTATGATGTCTCTAATGTAAATGTAAACATCAAAATCCCTAGCTATATTCTCATCAGCAATGCTTAACAGAACTGCAGTAGAATGCTTTTCGGTAAAAGTCAAATGAAGGAATGGTCTGCTTTGACATGCTGTTCCTTGGAGAGCAGATGTATTGACAAAAGACAAGCAAAGTCAAAAAATGTATATCTGTAGAAAAATCCAACCTGACAAGAGACTGCACTTAAGTCACCAACTGAGTGGCACCCATGGGAAACAATTCAATTATTGTTGCACATCCAATGAAGCCATCCATGAGTAAAAAGATGGCCAATGAAAAATAGCCATTTGGCAATCAGATCTTTCAAAAAGTATTTAGCTTTCCACCACTGAGTAATGACTGTAATTGACATGCACTTGCCTACTAAACTGTTCCGGCTCTTTATAAAGTATTCAGAAGTGCAGAGCTACATGTAATATTTAAAGGTATATTTTTCTGGAAATGACTGAACTATGCTAGCAAGAATGTATGTGTACATGAAATGTGTGTCTGTACGTAGTATACTTGCAAAATACATGTGTGTGTTTGTATCTCTCTCTCCTCTCTCTCTCTCTCTCTCTCTATATATATATATATATATGAGTATTCTGTCCTAGTATGAAGCTACAGCATGTTTTTATGTAAAAAATAATGTCACACCTGTACTAGTACACTGTTTATAGTACTATAAATGCTGCACTTTGCAAGGTATTTTCTGATTACTCAAAATTATGAATTTCTCATGCTGATGTAGCGAGTACAACATCTCTACTAATATGAATATCTAACACTTGTACAAAGCAACTAAGGAGCAAAATATTTAATCCAGACACCTAGAATAAAAACTCCCTGATTATTTCATAGGTTCATAGGTAGGTACTAGGCTATTGGCCCTAGGGCATATATAAGCCTAGCCAAATGGTACCCTGGCTTTTGACACCCAAGAAAATAGTTTGCCTGTGTCTCTGTCAAGCAGAGCCACAGAAGTAATCCCCGGGGTGAATTTCCTATCTCCCATCCAATCATCAACATTTTTCTTGAAGAGTGCTAATGAGGAGCTTTGTTTGATATAGATAGGTAGTTTGTTCCAGAGTATGGGAAGTCTCTGGGACAGGACTCTATCCTTCCAACATGTTCTGTTTATTGTGGTGACAAGGTTTAGGTCCCTAGAGCGTGTAGCTCAGAGGGACTGGGATTTCTTTACGTGGAGCATGTCGAATCTGGGTTTGACATAGCTTTGTATGTTAGGCAGAGATCACCTCTGAGTAGGCGATCTGCGACAGAGTAAAGCTGGAGTTTTTTGAGATGGCCTGCATAGGGCATCAGTTTGAGGCTGGTAATCCTCTTTGTGAGGTATTTCTGTGGCCTTTCGAGTTGTTGTAGATGTCTTGTGAGGTACATACCAAAAGGGGCATTGTACTCTATAATGGGTCTAATGAGTGATGAGTAATGGGGAACAATGACCTCTTTTTTCCTGGATGAGAAACCTTTTGGGATGAGGTGTGCCATGTAGAAGGATTTCCTGACTACTGTGGTGATGTGATTATCAAAGGAGAGACTACTGTCCACCTGTGTCCCAAGGTCTCTTATCACACTTTCTGTGTTAAGTAGACTACCGTCTATGTGGTAGTTCATGGGTACAGAGTTTTTACCAAAAGAAATGGCAATGCATTTTTGGCATTGAGCTTGAGGCCATGGCTTTGACACCAGGCATCTGTCTCAGTGAGTCCCTTTTGTAGGATGTCCACATCGTTAGGAGTTTTGATTATGGCTCCTAGTTTGCAGTCATCTGCGAACTTTGTTAGCCAAAGACCTTCTGTGTTAGCCTGTACTTCAGAGACGTAGATACCAAACAGGAGAGGACCTAGGACTGAACCCTGTGGTACTCCACTTGTCACTGGTCTGAAGTTGGATTTAGAGTCTGCTACTTTCACAGTATGGGTTCTGTCAGTGAGCCAGTTGGCAACCCATCTTGTGACATAGGGATTTATACCTAGTTTAGTGAGTTTGTCTATAATTCCAGAGTGGGGGATGGTGTCGAAAGCCTTGGCGAGATCTAGATAGGCTGTATCTAGATCAGCCTATCAAGGCAGATGAGAGCAATATAAGTTATATTTCAACTAAAATTTATGCAACAAAGATGCATGTTGCATTTTTTCAGTTGTAGTTGCATAAGAAACAAATATAGTTTTATTGTGGCACTGGAACAGTTGATAATATAAGCAAGTTTTGCTGAAGAAAAACTACGCAGGAAACCAAATCTCTGCATCTGTAACTTTCTTCAGAGAATAGTGTTTTAGATCCATTGATTTAATAATTATATTTTCTTTTTCCCTCTTCGGGTCATCTGGAATATGTAACATGAGAAACATTGACAGAGGTGTTAGCACTTGTTCTTTTTATTTTCACAATGTCACCTTCCACATTTGTCTCAGAGAAACAATAAAACTACAATAAAATAATAAAATTATTGTATTATAATTCCATAAAATAACAGATATCTGTGGACCATAAGGAAAAAAAAGGTTGTAGTTTATACTATCTAACTAAAAGCAATATTTTGGAAGTTCACAGCCATTAATATCCACAAAGAGAGAAACTATCAGAAAATTTCTGTCAACTTTCATTCCCAGTTTCATCCTAAAGACTATAAAAATGTTAGCACATAATTACATTTCTGAGTCACATCCTGAGATTAAGTCTGAGGAAGATAATTTTATACTGTGTAAGACATTTAAAGTTTTGTGCATGGTGCTTGACAGTACAACTTATTTAGTTCTCTTGTTGACATCTTTAGCCCTTTGCACATTAATCATTATTTCAGGGAGGTATTCCTAGAATGTGGAAGGTGGCCACTGTAGTCCTTATCTTTGCATGTGATGTGACATCTAGTCTGGGAAACTGCAGACTTGTCAGCTTAATTAGTGTACTTTTCAAGGTAATGGAGCCAGTACTGGTCTTGTTTATAGAAAAAAAAATCATTGGTAACTTGACCCATGCTGAAGTTCATAGGTAAATATAAGGCTATCAGTCTGCAGACTATTGCAAGCCTAGCTAACAATGAGAGGTCAGAATCAAACTCTATGCTTTGTATTTATGACCCTAACCATTGTGCCAGCCCCCTCCCCCATTATGCCTGCTTTTACAAAGAACAAAACCTTGGTCCCGTTTTTGAAGATGGCATTTTTGATCCTTAACACCAGAATACCAGTAGATGCAGTATAGATTGAACTCATCACAACTTTTAACATAATCCTTTATAATGGGACTGTTAATAGTATTTATTATTTTAGTATAAATATTTACATTATTCAGTGGATTAAAAACTGTCTTATCAGTCCCAGAGGGTTCAGAAGTGGGGACCATCCAGTTCTGTACAATTTTTATTCACCCTTATTTGGCCTTTTTGTGGAGTCTGGTTGACATAGTTTGTGATAATTCTAAACTATGTAATTTCATTTACTGTGATAAAGATACAGGGATTAAATCCTGACCCCATCTCAGATGACGCAAGACTGATTATCGACCAAGCTGCTGGAGGAGCCGGAGGGAAGGTGGGAGTGAGTTGCCTCTGTTGGATCACCCATCCTGGTAGGTAGAAAAGGTAGTTTGGTATGCTGTAGTAGTGACAGCAGGTAGAGGCCAGGTGTTACAACATGAAGCAATATAAAGAGCCAGGGATATTTGTATCTATCAAGCAGTGAACTGATATGCTGTTGTTGATAAAGAATGTGTGCATAGATGGGGGTGGGGTTGGTATAATGGTTAAGGTTACAGTGGGGTGGGGGAGGTGAGAGTTTGCAGGATACCTGGCTTTGAATAGCTGTTTCAGGGGTGAAATTTTCACTGATTTTGTTTGCTGGCTTATTGGCTATCTCTCAGGATCCAAGGTAGTAATGCCATTCTGGATACATTCTGAGCAATGTTGGGTGTTATTCCTTAGTTTCATAATGTAACTAAAGAAGGATTTGTAAGTGTCTTTAGCTTTTGATGCTAGTCTAAGTTCATGAGATGGTATTTTTTTAGTTCTTTCAGTAGCTTTTTAATGTTAGCAATGAGTTGAGATTTTTTGTTTTATTTTGATATATTTATACACGTCGAACAGCAGACTGGCTTACCTCTAGACCCCATTTTGTTTGGCACCTGTAGGAACTACCAGGTCAGTGCATTAGTCTAAGTGCACATAGTGTTTGTTTTTATAAATACTTGCCCTTTCAGTTATCTTGGGTAGTACAGTTAAACTTGATTTTTTTTTTTTCAGCTGCAAACATTATACAATACAAACCACTTCAACACAACTGTAGCTGCAAACATTATACATCACTTATAATATATCCAGACATAGTCAGTCAACCATTGCATAGCTCATTCAGTTCATGCCTTCTTTTAAACCTTGTTCCTCTTCTGCATGTATTGATCCCACATTTCCTATGTTTTCCTATGTAATTTAATCCTACCCCTTTCTAAAGGTTCCAGTTCCATTTTGATCTCTGTTGCTATCTTCTCTACTTCTAGTAATGTTGGTTTAGACTATGGTTTCCATTTTCTAGTAATTGCTTTTTTGGCAGCCATCATAATTAGACTCAGTAAGGCCTTACTATGTCTATGCAATTCTGATTCGGTATCATAGCTCAAAAAATGATTTCCTTACTTACACCAATTTGCTCACCCAGCATCTCCGACAGAGCAGTCTACAGGGAATGGCTGGTATGAATCAAATATCCTTGACAGTTTGGTCCAGGAAGTTTTTGTTTATGAAATCAAACAATTTTGGGAGTACCCTACAATTGAGATGTAGGTATTTCAGTTTATTGTCAGGTAATTAACATCTCTATTAATAATTTAATTCCTGTTGATTTGAAGTTCATCCAGTGTATTTAGGAACCAAACATGGTTTTCTGGGAGCATAGAGAGGTCCAGTAACATACTATGATCTCATAGTTGGTCCTATTTAGTGTGATTTGGATCTCAGTCATTTCAGTTTCTGCATCTGTAGGGATCTCCCTAAAAGTGATGTGGTCCCTAACAAATATGGATACATAACAGTAGGCACTACTGGTCGAAAAGGCATAGTAGGTGCAAATTCCTAGAATGGCAAGAGTGCTTTCTGTTCTTCTAAACAACGTTTCTGTAATAGTACACACATGTATGTGCTTATGTGCTCAAAATGTAGCAGGGCCTTAAACTAAGGCAGTTTGTTATTTAGACTTGTGGTGTTGAGCAGATGTGACTTTGATGTGGTTTGGTGCTTGATTTATTTTTATTAGGATGGGAGATCCAAGAAAAGGCTTTAGCCAAAATGTGGAAGACCTGAAATGAGAGGTGTAAGCCAAACCTGCCTTACCAAGTGACTGTCTAGTATTTGCTGCCATGCTCATGCATGCTGTGTGCTCCTAGAATGTCACCAGCTATGCAGCAAGTTGCTGAAGCCATGTTTCACTCAAAATCAGAGTATTACCTGCATCTGTAACATGCACGGAGAGCTGCCCTTTCTCACTTGTCTCGCTACATATTCCTCAGTATTCTGTATGTCAGGTTGCTCACTCCCGCATGGATCACTACCATGTCATAAGCATATTTGTCTGGCTTAAGGGTCTTTAGGGCCATTGAAATGTCAGAGATCATGACTCCTGAAAGGCAACTAACTGTTACCCTCTCTTTGTTCAGCCTCCAGAAAGTTGAGTCACTGTGTCTGACAACTGACTCACCAATTACTAGCACACTTTAATTAGAAGAGTGCAAGTGCTGTACTTATGGAGTGGTCAATGACTTGGTGACCATTTACTGTGCTAGTTGTTATGTGTTGTGGTGTTGGGTTTACATAGAACTCTAGATTTACTAGATCTTGAAGTATTAGGCAGGGACTTTTTAATGACATCGCAGTGTGATAGTTTACTGTGTACGTGTGTTGTATGCAGTGGTGGTGTGTGTTGCTCTCAGTTTGGGTTTGTTGTCAGAGAGAGGCATCCATTCTGGCTAAGTACTTGTATCTCTTACATATGGATAACAATGAGATAAGCAATAATTACAACGCTTGAGTATACCAAGTGCAAATCGGTGGACAGTGTGTCTTAGTGGTGTGGGAATGACTAGGTCTGTTTGTAGAGAATTTGACACTGGAAGAGCCTGCATTTGTCTGGTACAGCATTGCTTGTCACTGCATAGAGGGGCACGTTGTGCTGTTTTTCTTAGGTGGGAAGATGAAACAACCAATAGAAAATTAGCTAGGAATTTGGCCAAAAACACCTGCTTCCAGAATTCAGTAGCAGTTCAATTCTCTGCCACAGAGCCACTATCACTGTTTCTTAGAAGCTAGCACTTGACCAGAAACTAGCTGGAAAACTTATATTGTGTTAGCAAAATTTAGGAAAAGCAGAGGAAAATACTAAATCGAATACCAGAAATGTGTCAGCAATGGTAACAGCCACTCTACTGTATAAACAAAAGAGAATATTGTTTTAACAACTTAAATAGTACAGTAAAACTAGATAAAATAGCACTTAAACTGTATGATTCACTAAAATTCACTAGCCACCTGTACGTGCATCCGAAAAAAAAAGTATTTTCCCTCTCTGTATATGAGGAGTCAGCTCAAAATGCCACCTTTAGTAATGTTAGGCCATATGCTCTGTGCTTGGCCTTCTGAAGCCATTAAATGTAAACAGTAAGTAGGCTGCCTCAGCACTGTTTTTCCCAGCAGGGAAAATGAAAGAACTAGTAAAGGATTAGGTAGGAATTTATACCAAAATGTCTAAGTCCAGAATACAGTAGCAGTTTAATTTCCTGCCAGAGAACCACTACCATAGGTTCATAAGCTAGCTGGAAAACTTGTAAGATAGCAACAAAATTTACAAAAGCAGAGGAAAACACTGAAACAGATTTCAACCAAGCAGAAAGATATGCACAGTAAAACTGAATGAAATAACACTCAGACCTGTATTATTCACTAATCAACTTTAACTGCAACATAAAAAAGCAGTTTCCTGCTATTCAGGTGAGGAATCAGCTCAAAATGCCAACTTTAGTAATTTCAGACCATGCGCGCTATACTTGGCTTTCTGGAGCCGTTAAATTAAGTCTACAACTCCCAAGACAGCATGGGTTTTTGCTCTGAAAACAGTCAAGATCAGTCATTTTATTTATGCCCAAACTATCAAAGAGAGAGAGAGAGATAATAAATAACAGAACCAGTATTCTGAATATTCTGATAATAATATACAATAAAAGTTCAATATTTTGATGGACTTGATGACTGAGAAAGACCAGTCAGTGAAAAAGATGGCCCTACATGGACTAAGGAGGCTGTGATGCTATGTCTCTTCCCATGCTGGGCATTTTATCAGTGTCCCAACTAGAAGAATGAATGAAGAATAAAGAATATCATGTCACTGAGTTTATACGACAAATGAGATGGGATCTTTCTGAATGATGCTCATACCAGTGTGCCTGAACTGAGGGTGACCACCATTGAGTGTGTGTAGCTGGGCTGTTGGGGTGTTCTGGGAGGAGAATCCCATACAAATGCCATGCATGGAGGGAACTATACTTTCTTCTAATGAAAAGGAAGGGCCAAAAACAGAGTGGAAGACACACTGGCTACGTATGGTGAGGTATCTTCATGTCAGGACCGGAGACTCTTGAATTAAGCCATAACATAAAGAAGGGGTGGAAATGCCTGTGGGGCCTGGAGCTTTTGGATTTACTTATAGAGTAGTTGTTTTCTTGTGGAGTACTAGAAGCTGTAGATTTATTTGTGATGCACCAGTTTACTTGAGACCATACCAGAGGTCTAAATTGTGAGTATACCTGGAAGTTCCAGACAACTAACTCTGAGCTGCAACAAGAAGGAAAGAGCTAAAGGGATTGTTAAGACTTTGAAAAGTGAATTATAATGTAACTAACATAGCTCTACAGCAATTCTACATTTCTGCTTGCTGGCAGTATCCCTTGAGGAAGTGAGAGAATGCCTGCTAGTGAGGACAGCCATTTGCATTTCTGTAGATGAGATCACTGTAGTGATTAAGCAGTTGCTTAGTGGCAAGGCTATGTAAGTGGATGACATCAATTCAGAAATGCTGAAGGTGTTGGATATTGTCAGGCTGTCATGGTTAATCTGACTTTTTAATGCTGTGTGAAAGGTAGCCACAATACATCTGGCATGGCAGTATGAGGTGACAGTACAGCCTGTACTAATTATAGATGGTGCCCTAAGTCAGGGTGCTGGAAAGCAGACTTCATCTGATAACTGAGCCTCGGATTCAAGAAGAGCAGTGCACATTCTGTATAGGCTATGCAACAGTGATCATCTGTTTTTGTTTGCATGGATATGCAAGGAGTTGGTGAAGTTTGCCAGTAATGTCTGTGTGTTTTATGGATCAAATGAAGGCACTGAACAAGTACACTCTGCAAGGTTTTGTGTGAGGTTCTAGAACAGTATGCGGTCATGGAGCAATGTTGTCACAATTCAGTCTATATCAGGGAATTGAAAATTATGTCTACATTCTTAGTGTTAAGGAATTTAAGATAGGTCTATGACTGAAACATGTCTGTTCATTGTTTTCATTGACAGGATATCAAGGTGCAGCTGAAGCTGGAAGACTACCCATTACAGGATTTACTGGTCGGTATGTGCCTCTATCCTCACCAGTGGTCACTTTCTTTGGGTAATATTGAAAAGGATACAGTTGCACATACAAGCAACATATATAAGGTTAATGTACAGGGATGTTGAGCTTATACTCCATGAAACCACAGCCTGACAGTCTGGGGGTGGGGATCTGTGGTCACTGCTCCTTCACATTGAAAGGAGCCTGTTGAGACTGTGTGGATATACCTAGAGAACATACTGCATGCCAGGCATGGCCTACTGGGAAGGGTTGCTGGGACAGATTTGTACATGACAGTATATTTCTCTCAGCTTGACTGAGAATGCCAAGAGATGACACAATATAAGCTGTTGCTGAGGATACGGAATGCTAGGAAGCCTTGTATTGCTTGCTGTCAATGAAACTCTCACAAAGACATACAGTTTAACAAACAGTTGCTTCTACTTGTATTAAGTCTGCTAACTAAGAAGCTGCCACATTGTGTCTGCTTATAATATAATATAAACACTGCTAGAACTTCTGTTCATCACTACCTCCTTACATAGGGGTTCAAAGCTGTTTATAAGATGGAATTTCATGTTGAAAAAAATCCAGCCTTGCTGCACAAGAAATCTGTCCCACAGTCTCTTACTTTTAACCAACCTGCAGCAATACATCTACTACTCTAATCATTCATAACATGCAAGACTGCTTAGAATACCACTGCAGAACTTATTAACTGCATAGGCTCCAACTGGGTAAAGTCAATTTACTGTGCAAGCCAAAGAATAAAACTCCAGACATAAAATTATATATACACATTTAATAATCTGGAGTCAAAACATACATGCTGAAGATACAGTTTATATTATGTGCACTTTATAGTCTACAATAGGCACTTTCAAATTTGATGAAATAGCATAAGGAAGGGATCAAAAATATCCCATGCTGACACATAACTAGAGCATGCATGAGCATGAGGTAACAGAATTACAGTAATTATTTTATCTAAGAATCAACACATTTGCATAAACACATGATTATGAAACGAAACTGAAGTATGCAGTTAATCTTTAAGTAGAGAAAAAAAAAACAAATAGGTGTGTCTAGGAATTGCCACATTAGGGTAGGACAGAGTAAAAGTAAAGTAATGAGAGGGCATTAAAAAAAATTAGGAAAGAAGCAGAACAAGATGTGTGAGGCTGACAGTTAATCAACAACTTAGCATGCAAAGGGGTAATTAATTGGAAAGTATCACGCAGGAGAATATGGAAAGCAGGAGGGACTAATTAAGTTGAACTGCCTTTGTCATATTCTTGTGTGCTGCTAATTCCATTGTAGGTGGCATGCTATGACTATATTAGGTAGGGACTGTGGTGTAGCCAGTGGAAGCTGGTTTACAGGGAACAGCTGCAGATTTAGCTGGTAGACAGAAGCATTAGACTAACTCTGTCTCCTATACCCTTCTCAGTAGTTGCAAGAATATCATGTTTCGTCTTCTTCTCTTTTGGCTGTTCCCATTAGGGGTTGCCACAGCAAATCATCTGTTTCCATTTCTTCCTGTCCTCTGCATATTGCTCAGTCACACCAACCACCTGCAGGACTTCTCTCACCAAGTCCATAAACCTTATCTTAGGCCTTCCTCTTTTCTCTTACCTGGCAGCTCCATTCTTAGCATCCTTTTCCCAATATACCCATCATCCCTCCTCAGCACATGTACAAGCCAACGCATTCTCACCTCTCTGACTTTGTCTCCAAACCGTCCAACCTGAGCTGACCCTCTAATATACTGATTCCTAATCCTGTCCATCCTTGTCACACCCAGTGCAAATCTTAACATCTTTAACTCTGCCACTTCCAGCTCTGACTTCTGCCTTTTTGTCAATGTCAACGTCTCCAACTCATACAACATAGCTGGTCTCACTACCCTTTTGTAGACCTTCTCTTTCACTCTTACTGGTACCTGTCTGTCACAAATCACTCCTGACATTCTTCTCCACCCATTCCACCTTGCCTGTACTCTCTTCTTCACCTCTCTTTCACACTCACCATTACTCTGAACTGTTGATCCCAAGTACTTAAACTCATCCAACTTCGCCAACTCTACTCCCTGCATCCTCACTATTCCTCTATCCTCCCTCTCATTCACACATATATTCTGTCTTAGTCCTGCTGACCTTCATTCCTCTCCTCTCTAGAGCATATCTCCACATCTCCAGGGTCTCCTCAACCTGATCGCTACTCTCACTACAGATCACAATGTCATCTGCAAACATCATAGTCCATGGGGCCTCCTGTCTGATCTCGTCTGTCAACCTGTCCATCACCATTGCAAATAAGAAAGGGCTCAGAGCTGATCCTTGATGTAATCCCACCTCCACCTTAAACGGATCTGTCAATCCCACTGCAGACTTCACCACTATCACACTACCCTCGTACATATCCTGTACCACTGTTACATACTTCTCTGCCACTCCTGACTTAACACTGTTAGATAATGCTCTTTTTTTTCTTCTCTGACTTACTTCAGTTTATGGCTTTTGCATCAGATGTACAAAAAGGAATAATGTATGAAATAGCCTCTTAGCATAGCTTAGACATTTAATGTTATTTAATGTCTGCTACTTCATTCAACAATGTACATACAGATTATTAATATAATGGAAACTTTTTTACGTTTAAATAACCTTATAGTACAGTTCTCTGACTCTAAATGTACCTCTGCTTTATATTACAGCCTTGTTTTCTTTTTACACCCTTCCTGGTATCATCCTACTTTGTAATTGCAGTTTCCATCCAATCCAATATGAAGTTGTGATGCTCTTCACTGTTATATTTTATAATGGGGTTACTCAAATGCTGACATTTCAAACACTTAGATGCAATGATTAAGAACAAGCACTTTTATCACCCTCACTGGCAAAGAAACTGACTGACTGAAGAGATGTCCTAAACTCCCATTACTTGCAGAGGACCTGCCTTGCTTTCTGTATGAGTCACAATTTTGACATTCTTGACAAACTCCACTTTTTTCCATTATATTATAAAAAAGGTCCACAAATATTTATGGAAACCAATCTGCTATAAGTACATCTGCACCAAACTAGCTCTTCAAGTTAATGTTACACTTGATGTAGTGTAAAGGAAACAAGCTTTGTGAATTGCACAACATTACATAAAGCATTTTTGCAATGGGCAAGCCTTCGACACCCTCTGTGTGGGTGAACTTATCCCCCCCACACACTATCTTTACTATTCTCACTAAAAAAGTTCCTCAGACTTGGAGAAGGTGTGACTAGTTACAAAATAAAAATAATGTTACATCTCTTTCTCCAAAACAATTTGATCCTGGATTCCAGTAAAGTGAAAAAGAATTTGAACTCACGCAAATTGCTACAGATTGTAGTGAGCAAGCAAACACTGGCAAACGGTGAAATCATGCTCAAGCATATACATAAGCAGCTAGTATCAAGCACCAGAAAGAAACCCTTCCAAAGATAGTACTGCTATACATACTTCTCAGCTGTCCCTGATTTTGAAGAACACCCCTAATTTGGCCTCATATTTTTGTTCTGCCTTCAGGATTTTTTTCTTGATTTTCTGGCAAATAACTGAGAATTACAGTCAGTTAATAATGGCACACATTAAACTTTGTATTGTTCAGAAAATGCATATTGATGCAAAACCTATCATTGTATTAACTTTTTTTAAATGAATTAGTGTAATGGTTAAAAATTGCCCCAGATTTTAGGCCTTTGTCCCCCCCCAATAATTTTTGACTTTGTCTAGAATTACTGATGTATGCTACTGTTGCTATATATGTACACGTTCATTTCATTTTAGAAACTGTCATAATTATATTTTGTAATTGTAGTATATGGTGATGAAAATATAACTGACCACATGTTCAATGTGTTAAGAAAAGGATTAAAGTCTATTCCTGTCTCTAGGATATTTCTTCCAGAAATATTAGTGGACTTATAGCTTTTTGTTGTGTAAGTTATAATTGAAAATGTTTTAATTTGAGAAAGGACAGACAGTGTCTAAATGAATCTTGGTTAGATAGTATTGTCACAAGTTTAAATTTTAAGAGTCAAAATAAATTTGTTTCCCCTTTTATTAATAAATCAGCTTTAGTTTTTCATGACTTAGTTAAAGAGATTATTACATATGTTAATAACACTTTGAAATATATGATTAAGTTTAATCTTACTAAGGAGGAGTAGAAGGTTTTAAAAACTTTGGAAAGGGATAGATCTGTTGTAATAAAACCAGCTGATAAAGGGGGAAATATATTGATGATGTACGTTGATTTTTATAACAAAATGTGTTTAAACATATTGCATAATACATATCACTTATTAGAACATAATCCATTGCAACAAATACAGTCAGATATTGTGAAGTTATTGGAAGATTTGGTTAATAGGGACATTTTATCTGAAAGGTTGAAAGATGTACTAGTCATGGCGAATCCCCATATTCCTTTATTTTATGCCGTCCCCACCCAAAGTTCACACAAAAATGTGGAGAACCCAGTGGTGAGGCTGATTGTATCTCAGGTGGGGGGGGGGGGTGGGTCCCATGGAAAGGGTAAGGGAAATTTTGGATAAAATA
Source organism: Protopterus annectens (assembly GCF_019279795.1). NCBI lineage: Eukaryota > Metazoa > Chordata > Ceratodontiformes > Protopteridae > Protopterus > Protopterus annectens. The sequence continues at coordinate 1,582,485,457 of NC_056733.1, read as the reverse complement.
TTACAACCTTATGTGATGCACCTTCCCTCACAGGTTGGAGATACACAGCATTTCCTTAAGGAAGTTAAGCATCTCAAGTGGTGGAAAGGGTATTTTTGCAACAGTTGATGTTAGTTGTCTGTATGCTACTACTGAACATAGATATTGACTAGATGCCATTGAACATTTAGTGAATATTAATGGATTACAAAGTATTTTAAATATAGCTGGTTTTATTTTGAATAATGTATTTTTGATGGGTCTTTTTATAGACAACTTAAAGGTATGGCTATGGGGGCTAAGTTTGGTCCCAGCTATAGCTAATTTGTTTATGGGACAATATGAGGAAATTTTGTTTGTATAGTGATTCTTACTTTGTCAACATTGTGGTGTTTTATAAATGCTGCATTAATGATTTATGTTTTACAGCTCAGGGCTCACAGAAACAGTTTGTTGGTTTTATGCAGGCTATACAGAAGAATACCTTTGGTTTATCTTTTACTTATAACATGCATGATAATACCATTCATTATTTGGATGTTGAGTTGCATATTGTTCATGATGCAATATATTGGACAGCATATACAAAATACATTTCTGTGAATTGTTTATTGTTTGCATCTAGTGCACACCCTGGCCACTTGATAAGATCTCTCCCTTATGGTGAATTCTATAGGGCTAGAAGTTTATGTTCAGATGAGATTAATTTCCAGACTGTAGCTGTGGATATAGTTGATAGATTATTATCTGGGGGTTATAATTACAATCTTCTCATTACCACATGTCAGAAGATTGTAGATGGAGATAACCAATTTACTTGGAAATATAAATGTGGTGAAAAGTTGTTTCGGAATTATAAAGGGAAATGGGAGGCTATAATATATTTTGTGACTCATTATGCTCCATTTGTTGAAGGTGTATCACGTATCTTGAGGAAACATTGGTATATTATGACATCTAATGTGATATATAAGAATTTGAAACTGAATTGGGAGGGTGGCCTAATGGTCAAGGTGTATGCCTTACAAACACAAGGTGCAGGGTTTGAGTCTCACAAGGGATACTTGGCTAAGCTTACAATGGCTCACAAGGGCAGTTAGCTTAGTACGAACCTATGAACCTATGAATATTTCATATAGAAATTCACCTAGCATAGCAAATATAGTTGTGCACACACAAATGAGTAGTGAGGTTTATGAATCTCAGTGTAAGGGATGCACTACTTGTAGTTACCTGTATCAGGAAACTACACATGTCATTAATGGGAAGCTGGTCAAAAATCCAGGAGTATTTAACTGTTATCAAAAAATGGTGATTTATGTGTTACTTTGCCCCTGTAATAAGTTTTACATTGGTAAGACCGTACATCAACTTAAGATGAGTATATGTGAACACATCTGAGATGTCAAAAATAATTCTCCTACCAGCCCTGTAGCATCACATTTTTTTCAAATATAATAGTTATTTGTATTTATTGAGGCTCTTTATAATGTATGTGTTGACATGTTCTGATTTATATTTAGATCCTTCTGATATGTTATTACAGAAGGAGGCTTGGTTTATTTTCACTTATGATACTTTGCAACCAAAGGGCTTTAATAATGAATTACTTATGGAATATTTAGTATAACAGCTTTGGAAGTATCTTGGAACCTCATTTCATAGAAGTTAGAATATGTGTAATTTTGTATTCATCTGGCTTATTGTTATTATTATTATTAGTATTGTTATAATTATTGTTATTCTATGAACTCATTCATTTCAACTGAATTACTTTTGCTTTATGTTTTCATTTTAATTCATATCAATTCTGGTACATGTTGTTCTTCTATTGTTCTATTTAGTAATGTTCTAAATGATGAACTATTTAAGTGCTTTACTGTGTTTAAAACTTTTGAACCTTGAAGGCATATGCCATGGCGCTAGTTCATTTTTGATTTTTACACATTGTTCCTGGTTTCTAATAAAGTTGCTTTTTTGCCAAATGATGTTTGTTTTAAATTATGGAGTGTGGAAGAGTTTGTATTTGGCAACAATAAGGAAAGTTGTGTTTGTAATACTTGTATTTTGTCTTGTCTTGGTGCAAGTCTGAATAAGGCTCCATGTACCAGAGTGATTATGGAAGTGAAATAAAACTTTAAATAAAACAAAGTTTTGTCATGAAAATGGGGGCATCAGGGCAATGACCTCCTGTTAGGATTTGAGCAAAGTTGTTGAATGTACTGATGGGCTTACTTACAGGCAGAGGAATTGTGCTTTTAATTTAGAAGGGTCAGTAATCTAGTAATGCTTCCAATCCATAAGCCAGACCTCCCAAAACCTATCTTAATTGCCTAGCTTCATTATCTTGTAAATGATGAGCCCAACAGTGTCAAGCATATCTTGCAATATAACAGAAGGCCACTATGCGGTTATGGACTGCCCATATGCTTTCTGTTATAGGAGCAAGCATACAGATTTAGTTTTACTGCCACCAAGTCTCTATGAGATCAAAGCCGTTTTGCAGATATCATCACTTCTGGTCTAATTCTTCACAGCAGAAGTCTACTTAGTGCAAAAAGGTCTGACAATCTTCTAATTCTGTCATTCCCCCAGGGAATATACTGCTACCGTAACACATCAAAGCAGGTACCGCTGACTAAAGAAGATCTCATTTTGCATCTTCGGGACTATCACACATTGCACTTAGAGTCATAGATATTCCAAGGCCACTGAGTCTTATGACCATTCTCGCCTTGCCAGTTTCCTCCCTTAGGTGACACATCCTTTATGCAGGAGGGCCATACAGATTGATCCTAGAGTAAAAGTCAACTAGTTTATGTTTAACTGATAGTGAGTCACACAGCTTAACATGCAGTGAAGTTTATTCCAGAGGTCTGAGAGGTGCTGTGTTATAAACCTAGCCTTCCATCATGTTTTACTAATCTATTAGTGTAGATTTACATTCCTGGTTCTGGTATTGGTAGAAATATTGGACTTGTGAATAAACAAGAGGTCCATGACAATTGGGACTCTAATGGTACTATAAGTGAGACAGAGATTTCCCCTCAAAAGTCATTAAGACACCAAAGAAAGGGATGTAGCTTCCACCCTCTCTTGGTAGCTCAGGGACTTTAGGCCTGTGATCTTTTTAACGAGCAATCTTTTGAGGTCTTTTCAATTGTTTGATATGCTTAGTGCAATACATCCCAAAGGGGGCATTGTACTCGATAAATGATCTGATCAACACTGAGTATAAGAAAGTCATTATTTCTTTAGAGCTTGATGTAATTCCTGTGGCAATTAGCTGAGATAGATACAAGGATTTCCTAACAACCACTATTATGGTACGGCCAAAAGATGCCACCCATCTGAGACTAATTCATAGCCATGAGGCATTCATGCCTTCTCAGATCACAAGGCATTGTGCCATCTTTCAAGAGAACTCAGTATTCCTGTTTCATGATATTCATCTAAACCTTCACCCTCCCACATGCTTTGCTTTAACCAATAGGCTTCTTAGCTTCCCCAGTGACCACTTTCAGAAACATGCAAAGACACAAAGGCATGTACATCATTCAGACCAGTAAGAGCGGTCTCTGCAACATGTTGGGTAAGTGCTGAAACCTATGCATAACTGAGCTCATTCTCTATGCACTAAACACCTGGTCTTCCTGTATAAAAGAAATGCTAACAGCAAGAGAAATCTGATTCAAACCTTTTGAAGCTATTTAATTATCCATGTCCAAAATCTAAATTGATGATAGGCTTAAAAGTAGAAGGAGGTGGAGAAGTAGCCATGTACTTCAGAGGCTTAGTAGATGCCATACTATATCTGAAACAGCCACCTTTTTAGGAGAAAATGCAAGGGTAGGAGTCACAGTTAAAAATGGTGGCTAAAAGCATTGGCTGTTTTTGTCTTGTCTCTAATCTGGCCCAAAAAACTCCTCACTTCTACCCTTGTCTGAATACAGTAAATGATCTTTATTTAGATCTTTAATGACAAGTGATTTTAACAGAAACTGGGAAATCATAAGATATGAATATAATGTACCTATGCCAGGTTTTGGGTGCTTTCAGTAGATCAACTTCATTTCAACCAGATTCAACCCATAAAACCAGTAGAATTCCTTACTTGTTGTTTGTCACATTATGCATCTCAAATCAAGAAGGTAAATCATGTCAGAGGGCGTTATTTATTTATTTATTTCATTTGTTAAGTTGACTAGTCTGATTGATTTCTGGGAGTCCCTTTTCAGTTGAGGCCTGGGGGAAAAATCTCCAGAAAGTACAAAGAAAATATAGAAATGTTTTACATACTTGAAGTACAGCAGAGAGAAAGAAAACCACAGATTACTGAAAAGTAAAATACTAGACATTGATAAAAAGCAGTCACATTAGATGTTAGTTTTACACTGAACATTAAGGGTGGTAGTAGATGTTAGTGGATATATAAATAATTTTTTAGCATGTTGTCAATTTAGGATTTAGCTTTAATTGAAAGAATGGGCTAGTTAACTTAGTATTGACTGTACATTTACCTTCTCTGTTAGGAGAAATTTTAAGATTTCAGGGTCCAGATCTACCTATAAACAAAGTCCCATTCTAACTTTGCAGCCATGCATTTCAGCAGGTTGATTATTACTGGAATACAGTGCATTGCTCCTGTATACAGGCACAGTGTGAATCAGCTCAGTTATGCATAAGTTTCACCATTCATCAATGTTACATTGCAGCACAGAGACTCAGACATTATAGGTTCATAGGTTTATAGGTTCATACTAGGCTATCTGCCCTAGGGCATTTATAAGCCTAGCCAGAGTGTGTTTGGCTTTCGCCACCCATTTTAAATTAATTTTGCTATGCCTTTTTTTGAGGTTAGTATACTGTGCCTCTGTCTAACAGTGACACAGAAGTGATAGCCGGGGTAAACCTACGATCTCCCATCCACTCATCAAGATTCCTCTTGAAGAGAGTCAATGTGGGACTCTGCCTAACCTGGACTGGGATTTTATTCCAAAGTGAAGGGAGCCTCTGGGTTATGAATCTGTCCCTCCAGCATGTCCTATTTATTTCATTGCTGAGGTTCAAGTCTCTCGAGCGCGTAGCTTGATGGGATTTGGATTTTCTGAGGTGCAGCATGTCCATTAATTCCGGGTTGGACATGGCTTTATACATCAGGCACAGATCGCCTCTGAGCAGGCGGTATGCCACTGAGTAGAGCTGGAGTTTCTTTAACCCGGCAGCATATGGCATCTGTTTGAGCCCTTTGATCCTCTTGGTGAGGTACTTTTGGGGTCTTTCCAGTTGCTGCAGGTGTCTGGTAAGGTACATCCCAAAAGGGGCATTGTACTCAATTATGGGCCTGATGAGGGATGAGTAAAGAGGTACGATGACCTCCCCTGATCTAGATGTGAATCCCTTCATGATTAGGTGGGCTATATAAAATGTTTTTCTAACCACTTTGGCCACGTGGTTGTCAAATGAGACCCTTTTGGAGGATGCTTGTGTCGGCTGGAGAGTTGATTATGGCGCCCAGTTTGCAGTCATCTGCGAACTTGGTCATCCACAGTCCTTCCGTGTTGGCCTGTACCGCCGAGAAATATATACCGAACAAGAGAGGTCCCAGGACTGAGCCTTGTGCGATGCCACTTGTAACTGGTTTGGAGTCTGACATGGCTCCAGCAATTCTAACCATGTGGGTTCTGTCCTTGAGCCAGTTTGCAACCCATCTAGTGACATAGGGGTTTATATTTAAGCTGGTGAGCTTATATATAATGCCCAAGTGGGGTATTGTATCGAAGGCTTTTGCGAGGTCCAGGTAGGCTGTGTGGACCACCTTCCCCTCGTCAATGGCCTTGGTGACTGTTTCAAAGAAATCGGCCAGGTTTAAGAGGCAGGATCTGCCCTTAACAAAGCCAAACTGGGTAGGATCCAGTGTCTGTAGGTCCCCAATATCTTTATTTATGAGGTCCATGATGATCCTTTCCATAGCTTTGCAGACCAAGCTAGTCAGGCTTATGGGGCGATAGTTTCCAGGATCCGTTGAGGCACCACCTTTGTGGAGAGGGACCACTGTTGCTGTACGCCACTCTTTGGGTACATATCCTGTAGTAAGGCTAAGATTGAACAGTAGTTTTATGTTTGGGTTTAGCTCTTCTTGGAGTTCATGTAGGACGGTGCCTGGGACACCATCTGGTCCCATTGATGCTGTGTTTTTTGCTTTGGAGAGGGCGGCTCTTACCTGAGCATCTGAGATGTCAGGGGGGCAGCACTCTGTTGGGATAGATACTTGCCCTTTTGGTGGGGAGAGGGGGGAGAAGTTTGCACTGAACCTGTCAGCTAGGATGTTGGCAATGTCTGTGGGCTCGGTGTATTTTTTGTCATTTTGGACTAATTCTGAGCATATCTGGGAATTCCCACCCAGGTTCCTAACATAACTAAAGAAAGCCTTGTGATTATCCTTAGTGTCCTGGCCTTAGACGATTTTATGAGTGCCCGTAGTTTTTTGCTAATACTGATCAGAGATGCCTTCCCTTTTTGGGATTTTGCTCTATCATGTAGTAGCTTCCTCCTTCTATTGTATAGTTTGTTTATGGCTGGGGTCCACCAGACAGGACGTCTGCCTTTGGAGGATTGGGTCTTGGTTTTATTTGGGATTGCATGATCCATGCATTCCTGAAGGTGTTCATAGAATGCGTTTATAAAGGATTCTGCGGTCTGGGCCATATTTTCCACAGGCCCGGGGGCTTTGAAGGATTTACCTCGGTTTTGAGGCATGTGAAATTTGCTTTAGAGAAGTTTTCACTGTGGTTTTCTGGGCAGGGGTGGGGTCGGGATGTGAATATCCAGTGAGATTAGTTTATGGTCTGATCTTACCAGTGAGGGATACACTTCTGGTCTGGAGCATAGTGTCCCCATGTTGGTGATGATCAGGTCCAGTATGTTTTCCTCTCTTGTGGGAGTGGTAACAAGTTGTTCCATAGCATTTGAGTTTATAAATTCTAGGAACCTTTGGGCTAGGGTGTTGGAGCTAGAGTAATGCTCCCAGTCTATGTTTGGGTAGTTGAAGTCGCCCAATATAATGGTGTTTGGAGAGACCTTCATATTTTCCAGTATTCTCAGGAAGGCCAAGTGGGGTTCCTGTGTTTGGGAGGGTGGTCTGTAGCAGGCTATAAACTGGAAGGCAGTTTTACCCACAATTAGTTGCACATGGATAGTCTCTGGTGCTTCGTGCTGTGCCACCAACCTGGAGGTGTGGGTATCTTTGACGAATATTGATACTCCCCCTCCTTTTGTGGTTCGGTCCAAGTTTTGGGGCCGAAAAGCATGGTATGAGGTATAACCTGGTAGTGCTGGGGTGCTCTCGGGAGCCTTGAACCAGGTTTCTGTTAATGCACAGATATCGATGTTCTCCATGCTAAGGAGAGTTTCGAGTGCGTGGATCTTGAGGTTTAGACTTCTGGCGTTGAGTAGCATTACTCTTAGTTTCTTATCCCTTGTGATACCTATGGAGGTGGGTTTGTCTTTTGAGCCTTGCCTAAAAAAGGCACTATGGGGGTAGCAAGAGCCTTTGCCGATATCTGAAAGCCCAGGGGTGACAGGTGCAAGCCGTCCCTAGTGAAGCATCGTGGCTTGTCGAGCATGTCATCCCAGGCTGACAGGCATTGGATCCCCTTTGAATGACACCAACACTTAAGCCAATTGTTGAAATTGATCATCTTGTCTTCATATTGTGGCATCATTCTTGGTGAGGGTAAGATGCTACTCAAAGTCAGGGTCATACCGGCCTGGGCTACATGCTCAGAGTGCTCCTCTATGTCTCTTTTCATGTAGTCCAGGGAGGTACATCTCAGGTCATTCACACCAGCATGGACAATGACTGAGTCATATTTGTACTTGCCTTGGAGTGACCTGAGTGCTTGTGTTATGTGGCGGATCCTAGCGCCCAACAGGCAGCTCACCGTGACCTTCTCCTTGTTCAGCCTGGTGAGCGGGACGTCATTGTGCCTGACGATAGAGTCACCTATTACAAGTGTATCAGGTGTGTTGTTTAGCCTTAAGGGCTGTGACTGTTCAGCACACTGGCTTTGTGAGCTATGTGTTGCATGTGTTTTGTTTTGGGGTAGTGGTTGCTTGGGTGTTTGCTTTGGAGGTCTCTGCTGCTTAGGCAGATTTTTATTTAGAGCCTCCGAGTATGTTTTTGTGTGTTTATGTGTTTGGTTTGTTGTCGTGGTAGGTCTATGTGAGACTGGAATTGTAGTGAGTGTGGTTTCCTTCTCCTCCTGACTGGTTACGCCAGTACTGAGTTGAGAGAGCTTAGCCTCCAGTTTGGCTATATGGTTGCATCTCTCACATGTGTTGGAATTTGTTGGGAGGAGGAGAAGGTTGTCTGTGTACATGAGGCAGTTGTAACATTGCCTCAAGATTCCCAGATTCACCAGCTGGACCGGAGAGGAGATTGACAACTGACCTTTGGACATGCTAGAATAGTATTGGGAATTCCTTTATAATTGAAAAAAGGGCCAATGGGGAACAAGGTACTCAAGGGGAGTTTGTGAGGGTGTACTGCTTTTAATTTTTTAGAGCTGACGTATATAATTGCTTTAGTGAGCAAGTGCCAGGTAACTTAAATGCAATGTGTTACAGGTAACTTAAATGCAAAAACGACAAACAGTAACTTTCTTTCAAGTGAAACATGGAAATAAGTACAGTAAGCAATGCAGATATCACTAGGGATCCACAGAAGTGCTAAAAGGCCGCGTTTTAGGTGGAATTAGCGTTTCAGGGAAATAAACAAACAACAAGCATAGAAATAAAGCTAGATTCAGCAGGCCTGGATCTAGTCTATGCTACAGCAAACAAGGTGTACCAATTTCAGTAAGAAACAGTTAGAATATGCAGGCACTATAAGCCTCTAACCAGAAATTCCCTGCTCAGAAGGGCAGAGTCCAGCCTCTCCTCCCACAAGAGTACAGACCGCAATCCTTCTTAACGTAAAATAACTGGCCTGAAGCCCAAGTGCTTAAACCAGAACTAATACACTTTTAGAATAACAGACACTGAGCTCTCAATCAGCAGTTTCCAACTTAGAAGGATGTAAGCTACCTGTCCTGTCACCACAGTGCAGGCCACAAACCTTCCTAATGTAAAACAACTGGTCTGAAGCCCAAGTGCTTAATCCAAAAGACTTAGAAATGATAGCTACACTTTAATCAAGTTACTACCAGCAGTAATAAATACAACTGAATACTTTAAAGAATGCCTGGATTAGTGCTCAAGTTATACAAACAAAGCTAGATTCAGCAGGCGTGGATCTAGTCTATGCTACAGCAAACGAGGTGTACCAATTTCAGTAAGAAGCAGTTCAAATATGCAGGCACTATAAGCTTTAACCAGAAATTCCCAGCTCAGAAGGACAGAGTCCAGCCTCTCCTCCTACAAGAGTGCAGAACACGAACCCTCTTAATGTAAAATAACTGGCCTCAAGCCCAAGTGCTTAAACCAGAATTAATACACTTTTAGAATAACAGACACTGAGCCCTCAATCAGCAGTTCCCAACTTAGAAGGGTGTAAGCTACCTGTTCTGCCACTACAGTGCAGACCACAAACCTTCCTAATGTAAAACTGGTCTGAAGAAATTCTTATGAGAAATTCTTGTACAATGGTAGCCTATATCAAGAACTACATAATGAATGCTAAACAGCAGTCATAGAAAGTTAAGTTGCCCATTTCCTGAAGCTCCAGTAGTGTACCATGAATAAGCATATGCTTTTTTTTTTGGTGAGCAATCTAGCAGTCACAACAAGCAGATTTTTGCTCAGTTGTTTGCCAAAACTATTACTCTTTCCCTACATTGGATCACAGACAGAACCATTAGAGAAAGTTTGTGCCTTCTGTCTGGAAAGAATCTTTCATTTTCCCCTTCTCAAGGAAGGTACCAAGCCTGGGAAAGTAAACTGCAAACAGTTTAGCTTACCACGTTAGCCTAGGTACTTGGAAAGGTAGTTCATAAGCAATTTTTATGTACCACAAGTACCTCCTGTTATAATATTATCATAGCTTTAGATTTGGACATGTTGTGGACGGTTGTCCATATAAAGTTCACAGACCATATTTTACTTGTGGCAGATGTTGGATCTGCATTTGACACAGGTCATTTTGCGTACCTGTTTGCCTTCTCACTTGAACTCAAGCACTTGAAAGGCAGCCAAAATATGGATTGGAAGCAAATTTCCAGGATGAACCATAGGCATTCAAGGTAATGTGCAACTATTTTTTGCACTTACCTGCAGTATTTCTTTTTCTTCTGGGATGACTGGATGGTTTGCCACTTTGCAATCCATCAGTCCATCCGTCCATCCATCCATCCATCCATCCATCCATCCATCCATCCATCCATCTATTTACTGGATATTCTGTTGCTTTATTTAACTGTTACTTATTGCTCACAAACTTTGGGTCTTCATGGAATTACAAAAGCAATAATTCCTGTCTTCGCATCATCATGCTTGTCACTTTGATGATACTAGGTTGGATCTTTCCTGCACTTTTTTTCCTGCATTTTTTTCTGCACTTTTTTTAAAGTAAGTAAATATCATGATAATGCTGCACACGGGCTGGGTGCAGTATATCCTTTTATTACTGGAACAGGTTTTGCATCAGTATACATTTTCCAGATAAAATGAGCCATGAAATATAAAACTTTAATATCCAGTATTAGTATCCTACTGTAATCCTTAGTCATTTACTACAAAATCATAAGTTTTATGAGATTTGGACAGGGTAAAAATATGAAGCAAAATCAGAGACATTTTACAGAAATCATTGACAGATGAAAGGTAAGATTTAGTGACAGGCAAAAATCAGGGAGAATTAAGAGTTATAGACTTTGCACTGTACCTGATGTGCTTTTGCGACAGCGAAACAGAAGCAGCCTTCACATTTGTTTTCACTTAAAAGGAACAGAGAACTAACCAGCAATGTGTAAATAACCTTAAAGTTGAAAATTACTTGAAGAATGTTGAATAAAACTGCCCCAATCTGAAAATTCTGTCTGTCGACATTTCCCCCTCTTGCTAATGAGGTAAACCTGACTTGATATTAGCAGATCAATAAAGAAGCAGAATGTCCTGCAGAATAATCATTAAGGGTGGAGCATGTTATGGCTATGGTGGGCACTTTCTGGAAGAGTTCTACCTTAAAAAGAAAGTGAGAATGCAAACTTAAATGACAGAAAACAAACAAGGTAAGCAACTAACGGAAGAATGCATTTTGAGAACAAATACACTACTTTGAATTTGTCATTTTGCATATGAGTTTTAAAGGAAGAGAAATGTTTGAAATAATGCTACTTGGTTTTGGAAGGTGTCCCTCAAGATATAGTTCACTCCTAAATCAGTGAACAATGGAGAAATTGGAGGGATGATGAAACTGCACAATATATTGATGATGCCTTTCTTGTTCACCCCAAACCCTGGCAATGAAAAACACAATATGTTGTACACTGCAAAGAAGCATTGCATATCTTGAAAAGTTGCTCAAGGTAAAAAACACAATTCAGTCCAAGGCATTTGGCATTTAAGTGGGTACACATGTGTCTGCTTACTTAAACATGAAGGTGCATGACAACATTACCAGTGAAGTTTTGAAAACAGTATTACCACTGAAGTTATTCAGAAAGTCTGGTGTCTTAGCATACAGGCAGACCAACAGCTCATATTCTGTATACTTGTGGAACATTGTGGCAGAGAAATGGTAATCAAAAGCTGTAGGCCTTACTCAGATTCAACTCTTGCCTCTTGTCTTCCATCAAAATTTGTGTAGCTACCACTTCTGTTGGAGGAGTCATCTGACCTCTCTGAATCAGCCCAATGCTACTGAACATTCAAATTTATTACACAAAATTGCAAGATGTAGTGCTGCAGTGGGCCCTAGAGATGACAGCTGTGTGGTCTAACTGTCATGAATTGGCCTGGACTACAGCAGTGGCCTGGCAACACACACACGCGCCTTGCTATAACCAACAGACACTTCATGATCCCTGCAGGCAACTGGCTAACCTACTCTCATCTGCAAACTTCCTAGACAGCTGAGGGCAGGAATGAAACTGAAACTGTGTGCCCACAACACACTTCAAATGTCCAGAATTTCACAATGTCCAGATCTTTGCCTCTTATTTTTGTTTTATTCCTCATAAAATTTATGTTTTTCCTGGAAAATCATCAAGGATCAAAGTCACTAAATAATGATAGACATTTGAGTTTTAGATTTCATATCTTTCAGAAAATGCATGTTAATGCAAAACCTGTTTTTCTAGCAAATTTCTAAGTTTATAAGGGCAATATTTAAAATCTGTCCATGATTTTGGGCTTCTGCGTAGAAATTAATGCCTCTAGGACACCAACCAGCTTGAAATCCTCCCTCAAAGTGCAGCAAGAATTGAACAAATGACCAACTGCAGGTATTTCAGGTCTCCCCATCTACCACCTAATTCATATGTTGTAGCTACTGTCTATCCCTTTTGCAGAGTTCCCTGGACCAGCAAAACCTGAATTAGCCTGTTTTTATATTTATCTATGTAGGGATATGTGTGTGTGTGTGTGTGTGTGTGTGTGTGTGTGTGTGTGTGTGTGTGTGTGTGTGTGGATAAGAACCTATTCCATTCTTTAATTGTATTCTTGACTAAAACTCACTGTGCATTCTTCACTCCTGACCTAAAATACCTGCATAGTAAGAAAGGAACTGTAGCAATCCTTGTGACTGCTGTGTTCCTGAAGCATTTTATCTGTGGCACTACAAACTTGCTATCCTGTATGCATTTGTTATTATATCTTTTGTATTCAGATTTCTGAGGTATCTTTTTCCAGTCACACTTTAAACCTTTGTTGGAACTGCATTTTATGGGCTATATCAGTTTAAATGAATTATTTGCTGTTACTACATGATTGCCATCTCTCACTGATAGCCTTCTGCTTGTGAAACTTCCTATTTAACAATTGATACTACTGATTATGAGCACTACATTATCAGTCATGCTGTAAAGTGCACACTAAATGTCAGTTTTTGAGCAGCCATGTCCTAATCTAGCATGATATGATCTTCATTTATTAACTCTTCCACATTTGTATGTAATGCTCTTACTTGAAGCTGCTGGCATGTGCTTATGTCTATAACTTCTGCTGTAAATGTACACGACATGCTAACTGCACTGTATTCTATATTTCTGGAAGCAGAATTATATGAGATGTCCCACTGCCAACCACACTGTCACACTTATCTCTTATAATTTGATATATTATCCTCAGTTTATTTCCTTCTGCTTTGAAACTTTCTTTGGCGACTTCTTTATTAGCTGAACTTTGAGCTTTATTGCTAATCACAGCATATATTACTGCCTGTTTACATATGTGCAAACAACGCTTCAGTTCTATTATTTTATTTATTGGATCTTCCTTGTAAAACAGATTTAGATCAGTGGCACTTCCTTGTGAACAACTGCAGTATTTATTTATTTCCAGTTTGATAACCGGGGATGTCCACTGGACCCGAAAGCCCGTTTTCAGTGGAGGCCCGGGGAGAAAAGCTCCATATTACAAACACATTGCACACTTAAAGCTCCATATTACAAACACATTGTACACTTAAACAATTTACAAACAAGTAAACATGAAATTTTTATACAATTGTATTGTTAGCACAGAAAAAATACACATACATTTGAAATGCAAATGAAGTAAATCAGAAGAGAAGTGTAGGAAAAAGGAGGTGCAAAGAAATAAAGGAGAAGAAATGCCAGGAGGAGGAAAAAAAAAAGAACAGTTAGACAAAGATTAATTTTATGTTTGTGATGAAAGATACATTTTACGGTAATGGTCAAAGATACAGTTGCAAGAAGAGGCATTATATGCAGTGGGGAAGTGAAGATATAAAAAGTATTTACATAGAGTTTATACAGGGGGAAAAATGATGAAGTAGAAGGTGGGGAGCTGAAGAAAGAGTTGGAAGAAGAGGGGCAGGAGGGTGAATAATAAAAGGGATGTAATGGGATCTAGGTAGGAAGTAAATAATAAAATAAGCAATATATCTCACAGGAACCTTAATGCTAAATATAAACAAATAGAGGAGAAAACTTGTTTAACTGCCTGATTGACAGAATGCTTTGTTTAGCAACAACTTATACTCAGGTATGGATAATGCAGGATTTGCCCACAGCATTGATTATGACAGTGAAACCTGACAATTCAAACACAACAACCATGGTAAATCCTGCATTACCCACAGCCAAGGAGGGAGAGAGTTCCATTTCTTATCTAAGGAGAAGGAGAGGAGACGTTGTCCAGCAGGATGTTTAGGTTTGTGGATAGTAATCAAGTTTTGGTGTTCAGATCTGAGAGTTCTGTTTGGGGTGTATGGGGGGAAGGATGTTGGTTACAGCTGGGCATTTGGTTGGATTAAATATTAGTCTATGTGCTGTAGTGAGCTGGGGGAAGTCCATGTAATTTGTGAATTCTAACCAGTTGAGGGATTGGAAGGTAACACAGTGATGTATGGAATGTTTGGCTTTGGTGGCAAAATCAGAAATTTTGTTATAACAGCTTTCAAGTTTGGAAGTGATGGAAGAGGATAGGTTAGTTAGTAGTAGGGCACCATACAGAAGGGAGGGAAGGATGTAAGAGGAGGCCAGCATATGCCTGGTAGAAGTAGAGAGGAAGTGGTTGTTCCTGTATAGGATACCTTGTTTTTGGTGGGTTTTCTTTATATTTTGCTGAATATGGATGTCGAACTTGAGGTGTTCGTCTATAGTTACACCGAGTAGTTTGGCAAAGGGAACAACTTCGATCGGATAGTTGTTTCGGCTAAGGACTTGGAAGGAATTGTTATCAACAGAGACAGATTTTGAGGGCGTGAATAGTAGTATTTTAGATTTGTTAGCATTGAGAGAAAGGTGATTTTGGCACTTCCAGATCTCAGTAGTTGACAAGGCAGTCTGAGTTTTAGATAGGCGTTCAGAGAGGTTAGAGGCAGAGCAGACAAGTGTAGAGTCATCTGCATATTGGATGACTTTGGCATTAGGAATAGCAGAATGAAAGTTATTGATAAAAATATTAAACAGCATTGGTCAAAGGATGGACCCCTGTGGTACTTTGGTAGGGGTGGGTAAGAAAGGTGAGGTGCCTTTTTTCCATTTCACAGCCTGAGATCTATCTGACAGATAACTTGAGAACCAGGAAAGTATGTTTTGGGAGAGATTTAGGTTTGATAGATGACTTAGAAGGTGCTTACAGGAAACAGTATTGAATGCTTTAGAGAGATCTAGGAGCACTGTGGATACCAAGTTCCCAGAATCTCGGGCTTGATTGACAGTTTCTAAGAATGAGAGTAGAGCTGTTATGGTGCTATGTCTTGGTCGGAAGCCATGTTGGGTAGAGGTAAGAAGTTGTTTTTTAGCCAGAAAAGGCATAAGTTGGAGGTTGATGAATTTTTCTAGGATTTTGGAGATTGGAGAGAGAAGAACTATAGGGCAGAAGTTTGAAATGTTAGTGTTTTTGCCTCCCTTGTGGAGAGGAAGAATAAAGGTGAAACGCCACAGTTTAGGGACATGGGATTCCTTTATAGATCTATTAATTAGGATACTAATTGGGAGAGCTATACCATCAGCAGCAGACTTGAGAAAAGCAGAGGGAATGTTGTCAGGTGCATTGGAGCAGGGTTTAAGTTTGGATAGAAGTATTTTTATGTAGTTTGTGGACTCAGGTTTAAGCTCAAATATAAGGGGGATATTATTTGGGGACTTAGATGAGGTTGAATGTAGGAGAGATGGGTCGTTGTTGGGAAAAGTTTTTGTTAGGTTGGATATTGTCTCTATAAAGAAAGAGTTGAATAGTGAGGCTAATTCGAGGTCAGATTTACTTGGGTCCAGACATGGGTTATTTTTGGAGCCTGGGTTGAGGAGTGAGTTTATGGAGTTCCAAAAAAGCTTAGGGTTTTGGGGATGGTTTGACTGGAGCTTAGTAGTAGGATTTCTTTGTCTTTGAAGATTTGTTTTTTTGCAAAGTTACGGAGCTGTGTATATTGGAGAAGGGTTTTGGGAAGTGTATTCTTTTGGTAAAGCTTCCAGTATTTGTCTCTTTGATGCATAATTTACTTTGTTTCTTTGGTTAGCCAAGGGGCAGTTATAATTTTTATTCTTTTTTTTCCTCGGTGGAGCTAGGGAATTTAGAGCATCTAGGGAAGTAGAATTAAAGTGGTCTATGGCTTTATTGAGTGGAAAGGTGTTTAGAATGTTCCAATTCATTTGTTTGAGATAGTTAGAGAAGGTTTTGGGGTCAAATTTACTAAGGTTATGGGTCTGAATATATTGATGTTGATGTGGATGGGAGGTGGTTGCATGGTAAATAAATGCTGGGAGGTGGTCACTAATAGCATCAGGGATGGTGCTGTCTGGTGATGGAGTGGATTACTTGAGTAAAGTTAAGGAGGTTAATGGACAGGGAGGGCATAGGACTGTTGATTTTATTCCAATTGATGTTTACATCACCTAGTATGTAAGTTTCAAGGTTAATTTCAGCCAAGGACCATTGGAATATGTCTTCAAGTGTTGAGACGTTATTTCCGGGTGGGATATAAAGGGCGATGATACAGAGGCTTTTGTGATTGTTCATTTTTAATAGACCGACTGTTAGTTCTACATTGGCGAATTTAGGAATGGGGTTTGCTAGGGGAATTAAGGTAAGTAGATTGGAATAGATTAATGTAACACCTCCGCCTTTTTTTCTTTGGGTGGTCACATCTCAGAGTGTGAAATCCAGTGGGTAGGATTTCAGAGTCAGAGATGTGGGGTTTGAGCCAAGTTTCAGAGATGGCTACAATGTCAGGTTGGTTATGACTTAGCCATGCTTGAAACTGATGTGCTGTGTTATTTAGACTCTGGGCATTGAGTGTGAAAAATTTAAGAGTATTGTAGGGGGGTTAAAGGTTAGAGGAAGGGGGGTGATAATTATTTGTGGGTGGGTTAGGTCCGGAGTTGGAGTAAATGGCTCCAGCTAAGACAAGGTTATTGAAGGAAGTCATTTAGTGTGTTTTGGTTTGGATTTAGGGTATTTTGGATGGTCTAGTATTTGTTTAAGAGCAAGTGTCTTTGCAGTGGTGGAAATAATTTTAGGATTAAAAAGGTGCAGGGGGTTGAGCTGAAACAGAGAGGAGGAGATAGAAAAGAAATTATTATTTGTGTGAGGGAGGAGATGGTTTTGTGTGGAAGTATGGAAAGGAATAGAGAGTGGAAACTGATTGGAGGTATAGGAGTTGGCATGGTATAAAGTTGTTAGGAGTAGTAGGAGGGAGATGGGGGTTCAGAGTGTTAGGAATGGTAATGAAAGTATGGTTGGAAAAGGTACTTTAATATAGGAGGATTTGTAGTTGGAGAGAAGAGCTGTGGGGTGAGAGGGGGTAGTGAAAGAGTAATGTCTTTAATTAGTGATGTATTTATTTACTGTGGGTGAAAGGGAGGGGAAAAGAAGGGAAGGTTTTGACTGGATGGCTGTGTTGAGTGGGTGGGGAGAAGTTGAAATAAAAGTAGGAGTAGTGGGGGAGGGTGGTAATTAGGGGCAAGGTAGGGGAGCGGAGTGAGCCCCCAGGGCGAACGAAGTGGGTAGAGCCAAGGAGAAGAAAGAAAACCAGCAGTAAGTTACCAGTGAAGCTGAGAACTAGCTCAGAGGTAAGGAGGCACTGGCATAAGGCACTGTGTGTGAAATTAGAAGGCTGCAGAGGGTTGACAGGGGATTGGAGCTGTAAACAGGGCAGTAGCTGTTTAGTAGAATATAGTAAGTGTGCTTACATGCGAGCACACTACTGGGCATTCCTATGAAGCAAGGCAGAAAAGCTAAGTCAAAAGATGGTGCCTTTCTACATCAGGTTTTTTGATACCTCTGTAATTAAGCAGGAATGGGAGGGGAGGTGTGCAGGTTCAAGGTGGGGGAGGGGGTAGACACAAAGTAATGCACAGTTGTGAGTCAGAAAAACTGGACTAGGCCAGCTGCTAAAAAGAAAACAGGAAAACCAAGCTAAGTTAATTCCAGGTCAGACAAGTGCACACTACAGGTCCCCCCCAAGCTTATAAAGAAACTCAATCAAGTTAAGCCACCTAAAGCTCTATAATCTCTGTGAAGTGGCTGGCCCCGGTCTGCCCTCCCCCTTCTGACATCAGGAAAGTTACTTATCCACCCCCAGTTTCCGCCATCACTCAGTAGCTGCTGTGTTCCCGACCCACTTGGCCATTGGAAAACTGGGTATGTCTCAAAATAATGCTGTACTAGTATCTAAATGTGTTAGATTTCACTAGCGACTGTTAATTAAACAATGTATATCTTATTGGAATTTACTATAAGGTTTTGGCTGGCTTTGAATGATTGAGCGATGTCGTATTGTTCGCGCCTAAACCTAGCTACGGCGTTTTAACTGTTTATGTGTCTTGAACTGATATTGCCAGCATATAGGAACTAAACCAAATGCTACTGGAATAATTACTGTAGCCATAACGTAGCGTTTTTCTCACAACCTGATTTGTTAAATATATGTTACTAACTCTAGAAAACTGCTTGATTAAGTTGTTATCTGGTCTATTAAGTAGCGTACCTGTAGAACGCCATTACGCTACTAGTGTCGATAGAGTAAAAGCAACTTGTACCCCTTAAATTGCCTATGGTTTACTGCACTGAAGTCCCTCTTGAAAGCCAATATGTATTGAAATGTAACTAAACCGCTGCTAACGTAGTGACTGTATTATCTATCTAGGTACCTCCCAGAACTCCACATTACGGTAGGCACCCAACCGCCCAAGCCAAACCGGCCTGACAGAGTGCGACTGCTGGATAGAGTCGCAACCCCATCGCCAGCAAGAATTACTGACTAAAGGTTAATAAAACCTAACTGTTGAGCAGCTTATCTGTTGACTAGTCTAGTGGGTTCTAACACAGCAGCCAACCCAAAATAATCTCTCAATTATATGACAAATTTTGGTAACTTCTCTCCAATTTGAGTGAGTAAAGTCTGAAATTATTGCAGAATTGTAAAGCTGTGACAAACAAAGACACACAAACAAGCTTATAAAGAAACTCAATCAAGTTAAGCCACCTAAAGCTCTATAATCTCTGTGAAGTGGGCTGGCCCCGCTCCGCTTCGCCCTCGCTCCGCTCGGGCTCGCTCCACTCCCCACCCTGCCCCCATATCCCACCCGCCCCCACTACCTCTAGATTTATAGCCACCTGACCACTCCCACTTCCTGTCCTACCCATCATACTTCCTCTCCCACATACCACTCCCCCTCTCACCCTATCACCATGCCTAGGCCAAGAGGGATAATAATCCTATTCATCCTACCATTCATTGCTACACTGTACCTCCTAACAAGTTATGAACACCTATCATTAGCAGGCCTCCACTATCCAAATTGTCACACAAACGCCCACTCCCAACCACCAATAGTCGAACTCTACTACGACAAAACAATCCCCAATACAAAAAATCTCATAGAACCTTACCTTATTAAACAACAACAATTAACTCTGAAAACAAAACAAGGTCTAAAGATACTAATCAAAGTCCTAAAACTAATAGCTTACCTGAGGAGAAACATCACCAAAGACTGGGACATCCACCCCAACCCTGGCCCTACCAGCTCCATAGAGCCCACCAAACATCCACTCACCCTTAGACCGACCAACTCCCTACTTATCTGTCATCTAAACATAAGAAGTCTGAACAATAAGATACATAACCTTCATGCCATGCTAGAAACCTACCTACCTGACATCATGTGTCTAACGGAAACATGGCTTAAACCATCAACCAAAGATAATCAGATAATGTCACCTGGGTTTAACATACTTAGAGTTGACCGTATAAAGAAAAAAGGAGGTGGGATAGCTGTCCTGTACAAAAATACACTAAACATCATAACCAACCCCAAACAACCACCACAGACTGCTAACGCTGAAATATTAGCATTGATAATAAAATTAAATAAACAAAAGAGTGTAAACCTAATAGTTATCTACATACCCCCAGGGAACAATATTGAAACTCTAGAAACCATTCTAAATTGGATAGACAACAATTACCCACAAGAAACAATTGTCCTGGGAGATGTCAACATTGACTGGAACCAATGCTCCGCCCAGTCCAATCATACCCCTTAAATCTCTATGGGTTTACTCAGATTATATCCACTACCACCAGGCTAGGCAATAATAAGCAAAAAGAAAGCATACTTGACTGGATGCTTGTCAAGGAGGACCCCTAAGATATACTCCGGCTACTCTCCCTAATGATGTTAGTGACCATTTGCTAACATACATTTTGAAAAATAATACAACCAATGCTAGGACGCCAGTGTACAGAACGATCAGAAATAAGAAAAATTTCGACCCAATCAAATTTAACACAGAACTTAAATACTGTAACTGGTCAAAATTGAAATTACTTCCCATAGATGAGGCAGTCTCATATTTTAATGAAACATTCCTCGCAATACTGGACTCTCATGCTCCAAAAAGGGAATCTAGAATCAAATCCCACATAGCACCCTGGCTATCCACAGAGACCAAAACCAAAATTAATCGCAGGGACAAAGCATGGACCAAGTGGCGTACCACCAAATCACCATTAGATCGAGTCTTCTTCCAACAAATAAGAAATGAAACTAAAAAAGCCACTGCTCTAGACAAGAAAAACTACTTTCACCACTTACAAAACAAAACCAAAAGAACTCCCAAAAGTTCTGGGCAGGATTGAACAAACTTCTCCAACCAGGAAAATCCACCACACCCACCCCAGAAACTCTATCTGATAAGAACCAAGAAGAAGTAGCGAACAACTTTAATATATTCTTCACGAAACCATTCAGTCACTAGCTAGCCAGCTACCCGCTCCCTCCACCACCCCTAAAACACCACACCCAAACCCCAATATCATTCAACCTACAACCCATATCTACCAATTACATTCGAACCCGACTAAAAAAATTAAAGCCAACTTCCCTCTCAGCTGATCTTCTACCAGCAGAATACCTGCAAATTGCTGCAGACGCAATTGCTTACCCCATATCAATCTTAATAAACAGAACCATTAGTGAGTCCACAATCCCAGCAATATGGAAAATATCTCATGTCATACCCTTCATAAAGGTGGAACATCCACTGAACTTTCAAACTACAGGCCAATAGCCATCTTATCTCCACTTGCAAAAATAATGGAAAAGTGTGTGCATAAACAACTAATGTCCTATCTCATCCAAAACAAGCTATTAACTGAATGTCAGCATGGATTTAGACCCCACCATAGCACGACAACTGCCCTTCTCTCTTTTACTGAAAAAATCAACCATCATCGAACAACAAAAATATCTCCTCTGCACTCTTTCTAGATATGTTAAAAGCCTTCGACATGGTAAACCACCAGATCCTTCTCACAACCCTAGAAACCTTTCACCTAGACACCCATGTCCTAAACTGGTTTCAGGACTACCTAGTAGGCAGACAACAAGCAGTTATATGGCAGAACAAGCTCTCATCCCTACTACCAAACAGCATTGGCGTACCTCAAGGGTCCATATTAGGACCTCTTCTCTTCTCAATATTCATAAATGACCTGCACTCAGCCATCCCCGAAGCCACCTGCATCCAATATGCAGATGACTCTACTATCATCTGTTCCAATCCCACACTGGACAACCTTCTAAAAGCCACCCAACACTGCTTTACCATAGTTGAAAATTGGCTAACAGACCATCACCTCATATTAAACCCAAAAAAAACCCAACTACTCCTCTTTCATCCAACTAACCCTACACCTATCACTCAATTTACTATCCAATCCAATAACGGAACTACTATCTCTCCTACCACAAATACTAAACTACTAGGAGTAATTATAGATAATAAACTCCGATTTGACACCCACATTAACCAAACTATTAAGACAGTAAACAAAAAACTAGGGTCTTTATATAGATTAAAAACCTTCCTAACTCCAGCAGCTAGACTAGCCACTGCCCGGTCACACCTTCTATCCACACTACTATATGCCTCCCCCATCCTCTCTAACCTTAATAAATCAGACCTAAATCGTCTCTCCACTTGTTATAACCACATTGCCAGATTCATCACTGCCCTGCCCTACAGAACACACCATTGTATTAACCTAAAAAAACTTGACTGGCTAGAACTCCCGAATCTTCTCCAAAAATATCAACTTGCAGAAGCCTTTAAAATCCTAAAACACCCAGAGAACACTCCTGCTCTAAAAAACATACTAACCCCCTACACCAACCTTAGTTCTCTACGCTCATCTGACAAACTCCTAATACAAACAAGCAAGGCACACAACATAGGTGGGGACAGACTGTACTCTAATGTCATCGGAAAGGTGTGGAACTCTCTCCCAAATAAATTAACGTTTTCACCATCACTAGCTCTATTCAAAAAAGGGCTAGAAATCCACCTTAAATCGCATTGGATATGTCCTTGTATGAACCCGGACTAAGATTACCATGAGAAATTCTGCACAGATATGGGCAATTTTTGACTAGGAAGGATTTAGTCGACTAAGGGTCTACTAACCTGTATATAATGAAAGTAATCAAATGTAACTTCTATTGCTGCACTGTTATCTCTCTATGTACATGTTTCCTGTCCTTTGGCTTGCTGTCTTCTGTCTTTTATTATATGTCATTTTAAACCTGTTGGAGCTTTTCTCCCCGGGACTCCGCTGAAAATGGACATGTATCCAGTCGGACTATCCCGGTCAACAAATGTAAAATAAAAATAAAATAAATAAATAAACAGTATGGTGCAGTATTTTCCTAATAACTACAAATGTTATGCTACTAATCTAATACACAGTGGTGAAAAGGACCAACACTTCTGCAGGGAAAAACAAAAGAAGTATGGGCTGCAGGTACATAGGTAAACTTTTTCCAAGAGAAAGTAGTTTTAAGTAATTGACTTAGGAGTACTATAGGAAGAGAGAAATGAGGGGGGGGGGGGACCTGTAGTGTGCACGTGTACAGTGAAAGGGGAAAGAGTCTTCAGTTTGGAAGACAGATTAAATACAACTCTAACATACACTAGTGTAGCTGAAAGCATTTTAGTGTTCCACCGATGCAGAGTCCCACAGTGCAGGGCAACGAGACAGCCTTGGGTTGATTGGAGGTTGGCCAAGACACAGGATGTAACTTTTGCTGAGGGGAACTAGTGTAGCTGAAAGCACTTTAGTGTTCCACCAGTGCAGGGTCCCACAGTGCAGGGCAATGAGACAGCCTTGGGTTGATTGGAGGTTGGCCAAGACACAGGATGTAACTTTTGCTGAGGGGAACTAGTGTAGCTGAAAGCACTTTAGTATTCCACCGATGCAGAGTCCCACAGTGCAGGGCAAGGAGACAGCCTTGGGTTGATTAGAGGTTGGCCAAGACACAGGATGTAAGCTTTGCTGAGGGGAATGCGAGCACACTACTGGGGACTCCTATCAGAGCATAGAGAAAATTATGACTTCTTGAAAAAGCTGAAGAGTAAGGCAAAATGTGAGATAAGGAAGTAAAAAGTAATATGTGTGGTATGGAGAGCAGTGGAGGATGTGTGTGTGGAGGGGCTGAAACTGTGGGCAGTGCATAGGGCACCATTTCACCTAAGTCCATCCCTCTACACAGAGTTGTTGTAATGATTAATTGTTGCAACTAAATGCCTGTAACTGTGTCTATCCCTTTGGAAGACTGACCAACACAGAGTTGGGTACATAGGCATGTTGTAATTTAAGAACATTGTAGCTGTAGGTCAGTCTGTGTGCACCTCTTCTAAAAGTTTTCAGCATGAACTAAAAGGTTGTTTAGGAGAGATGACAGTGATAGGGTGATAATTAGTTTGGAATGTATGGTCACTGCCATCTACAAGCAAATATAAAAAAAAAAAACATAAAAATTAGGTATGCTTTACCGCCACAGTTGCTTTGTCTCTCCCACCACCAGAATTACATTAACTAATACATACCTCATCCCATCCCTTTTATATGGTGCATCTACTCTAACCAGCCTACAATATTCCCTCAAAACAAAACTCTCATCTTGTTATAACAAAATATCCAAATTTACAGCAGGTCATATAGCCTCTTCCCACCACTGTAACTCCCTTCACCAACTAAGTTGGCTCGAATTGCCAAACTTCCTCACATATACCCAGCTCATCCAAGCACACAGCCTCATTCATAACCCATCTCTCTGCCTCTCCCTAGCAAATACCTTTGAAATGCATAAGCCAGATAGACTCCTAAGATTCAGTTCCCAAAACCTAATTAAATTGCATAAACCAACATGTCCTGCTGGGACTCACTTGATGTCCTTCTCTCTTGCATGCGTCTGAAACTCTCTCCCTTCCCCCATCTGCACCACCAGCAGTCTCTCCTTGTTTAAAACCTCACTGCACTCACACCTTGCTTCGCAATGGAAATGCTTTTCCTCTCATCCAACCTAATTCTGACCACACTTTCTTCCTAATTTTCCAAACTTATTTGCTGCCTGTCACTACCTCCTAAAGTTCTACATCCCATGGGATGTATTCAACCAACAACTAAAAAAAATTACCTCATTGTAATTGCCTTAAAAAAAACATTACTACTTATTGAATTAACCTGATGTAATTTTGCTAATGAAAATCTCTTTTTTTTATTTCTGTATTATGTAACATTTATTTGAATTGTATGATATGGATTTGTACTATCCGAAATATGTATTTAACATTCAATTGAAATGTATATTACGGATTTGTGTTTTTTCTGTACTATGTATTTGTATTTCTCTGGAGCTTTTCTCCCCAGGACTCCATTGAAAATGGGCTCCTTGTAGCCCAATGGACTATCCTGGAAAACAAACTGCAAATAAATAAAAATAAAATAAAATAAGTGCCTAGGGTCCCCCAACTTGACATTTGCTGGGGGCCCCCCAAATGCTAACACCGGCCCTGAGTGTGTTCAGATGATAGTGATTCACAGTCTTGCCATTCTGTCTTAATGGCATGAGAAAACAGCACCACTTCCTTATATATAGCATGATTCATATAAAGAGGACTTGTAATGTATTCTGGGAGGAAGGAATGAAAGCAAGAAAACAAGATCACATTACCAAGGCAGGCCCCATCATCTACCATTTTGATGGGAGCACATTAAAATTGTAAATAAAACACCTGGAGTGGTTTTGAGGCATTAAATAGCTCAGAAAATGAAGATACAATGAAAAAAACATGTTTTGCGTTCTGAGTTGGAGTTTTCCTTTAATCTAGATTCAGAAAAATGAACAAGGATGTAAGAACTGATGCTTGTTATGTAGTTGCAGAAGCATCTTTATTTAAGTGAAGCTACTGATTTTTTTTTTACTGAACAGCTACTGAACTGCTTTTTGTGAGGAAGGCTTGATTGACAGTGGGCATGTTGTTTACTCTGTTAAATCACATGCACATTTTTTTAATAGAAACAACCTTAGTTAGTATAATATTGAGTATTTTTCTGTACTGTATGGGTTTACAAGACATTTATAACAAAGCAAGTTAGTGTTTGCAATCCCTCATCTTGTAATATCCGAACCACATATTTTGTATATGACTGGTGCCTTTTTTATTTTACTCAGATGATTTTTATTTTAAATTTGCAATAAACAATAAATGAAAACTTATCATGGTTTACAATCAAGTTAGATAATTATTAACTATATACAAATTTACATTTAGCCTGACGTTTTAAAACTTGCGTGATAACAATTTACACAGATATAGTTTAATTAAAGTTAAATAGTAGTTGCTTCATGAGGAGGTTAGATCCATTTGCAAAGTATCAATCAAAGTTAGAACTTTTTTCCAAGGGTTTTTAGTTAATGGTCTAGGAAACAGTCTTAATTATTTGTTTTTTATTTATATTAAGGCTGTCCTCTTCAATAGACATAGGAAATCTTCTTTGCTATGAGCTGTGGTAGAATTCCATTTCTTTGTTATGCATTTCCTAGCTATAGCTAGTATAGTCCAAAGTAAATGAAGGTCAGTCTTATTTGAAGAATAAGCATTATCAGTTATATTCAGTAATAACAAAGCCTTAGTCATTACAAAATTACCTGTATAAATTGCCTATAAGAAATTGTTAATACTTTCCAAAAGGATTTAATTTTTATACAATCATAGAAAACGTGAGACCAATCAGCTTTATTATACTGTTGACATCTCCAACATAACCCATCATTAGAAGGATTGATTTTTGAAACTTTATCAGGGGTTAAAAAGGATCTATGAAGGAATTTCCAGTAAATATTCTCCAATAATGAGAAAAAGAAGTTAATTTTACTGAGAGAAGTAAATTAGCTTTATTTTCTGAGGTTAACTGAATCATATATCATTTAGTAATATAATGCCAATATTATAGGTTTAGGTTGTGCTTTGTAATTTTTTATTAGATTATATAAATATGAAGTACCATTTTCCAATTTCTTATTATTATATAAAATTTCAAACAGTCTGGATATAAAATTTGGTGTATTTGAAAAAGAAGAATTATTTATTATCCTCCATAGATCCTTGGAGTACATCAATATATTCTGAAGCATTAACCATTCATGAGAATTCACTTTGTAAGTTGACATCATATATTGTAAATCCCATACTTGCTGATTTTTTAGACAGTGTAACCAGCAGATTAGATTTTTCTGTTCCCAAGAGAGGAATATATCTCTATGAATTCTATCTGGAAAGTTTTTAGTAATGTTGAAGGGAATTAATGTTGCAAACCAAAGCTTTAAATCCATATTCATGTTTATAAATTTCCTAAAATAGTCAAATAAATGGTTTATTAAATTTGTCCTAGTTAGTTTAGTTATATTGTATTGATAATTTAATGCCAGTGAGTACCATAATATATTGTCCTTATCTAGAAAAGTAGAATTTTTAAGTAAATTATTTTCATTTATTATTATAGTTGTAGGTAACAATTTCCAATTAGACATATAATTTGGATTGATCCATTCAACCACAGTTTTAAGAAAAGCTGCTCTTATATAAGATTCAATATCTGGGAAATTTATTCCTCCCTGGTCCCATTGTCTGATATGATGGGTATATGCAATTTTGTTTCTTATAGGAAACCACAGAAATCTTAGCAACACTGATGTTATTTTCTTAAGGTGAGTTTTCCCAGGAATTAACAAAGTGGCTTGTATAACATGCAAAATTTTTGGGAGAAGAATAATTTTAATTAACTGTAATCTATTTTCAAAAACTATAAATAACTTATTATATTTACCCACTAGAGAGTCTATAGTAGCTATGATCCTTCTATAATTAATATTCAATATATCTTGAATATTTTCACACGTCTATCCCTAAGTATTTTATTGTTGAGACATGTTCTCCTATGATATGACTTTTATCTATTTGAAAATCCTTTTTTTTTATTTAATAATAAATATTTAGACTTTTGTTTATTAAATTGGAGTCCTGAGATCTTATGAAATTTCTTTATCAGATTATCTAATTCAGCTAATATTTCTTTTAAATTCAATAGTGTAAGAAGTATGTTGTCAGCAAAGAACATGATCTTGGAGTTATATTGACCAAATATATTTATTCCTTTTATCTTTGGATTGTTTCATATTAATATTGCCAATAGTTCTATGGCTAATGCAAATAAAATGGGTGACATAGGGCATCCGTGTTTAGTATATCTTGTAACTTGTATAGCTTCTGAGGTAAAGGGTCTTAATTTAACATACGTTACATTGTTTTCATAAACCTTTTTAAGGGTTGGGAGGGTGGCCTAATGTTTAAAGTGTTTGTCTTACAAACACAAGGTGCAGGGTTCAAGTCTTCCAAGGGATAATTGGCTAAACTTAAAATGGCTCACAAGAGCAGTTAGCCTAGTACTAACCTATGAACCTATGAACTATGAATAAATGTAATGGAGATGGGAAATTTATAAGCTTCTAAGATTTTAATTAAATAATCCCAGTTCAAGGAATCAAAAGCTTTCTCAATATCTACTCCAATTATTAAGGTTTCTATATTTTCTTTGTTTAAATAATCAATTAATGTCAATATTCTTTTAATGTTATCATGTGGATGTCTATTTTGAATAAACCCAGTTTGGTCATAGTTGATAATTTCATTCATATGATTTTTTTATTTTTTAACCAATATAGACATAAATATTTTATAATCATTATTTAATAATGAAATTGGCCTATATGAGCTGCATTGACTATCATCCTTGTTTTCTTTTAAAATGGGTATGATTAAGGAGTATCTCCATGAAGGAGGAATTAATGCATGAGTTTGAATTTCAGTAAATGTTTTATGTAGTAATGAAGTTATATTTTTTGGGAATAGTTTGTAAATTTCTGTGATTAAGCCATCCATTCCAGGAGATTTACTAGTTTTACTTTCTTTGATTGCATCTATGACTTCTTTGTGTTTAATGGATTTTTGTAATTCATTTTGTACTTTCAGGGATTGGTTTAATATTTGAAAACACATTTTCTAAAAGGGGATATTCTGGAAAATCATTGTTATCTTTAAAATGATTTTTGAAATGACACTTGAAAGCATCTAGAATATCTCCTATTTCTGAAACTTTCTTACCTTTTTCTTCATGTAGTATATTAACAATAGTATTAGCTTTAGATTGAACCGCGGTGGTGGTGCTGCGGTAGCGTTGTCGCCTCACAGTAAGATGCTGACCGGTTCGACTTTTAGCTAGAGCGTCTTCTGCGTGGAGACATGCGTGAATGGGCATACCTTCATTGAAGGTTGTGCGTTAGGGCTGGCAACTCAGCACGTAAAAATCAAATAGCTGTGGCGACCCCTAACCTAACAACAACAACATTAGCTTTAGATTGCATTTTAACTTTAACAGATAAGTTATGTAAGTGTTTTGGAGAGGTGGCATAAGAATTTATTTTTAACCTCTCCATGGCTAAAATAGTTTTGTGATTTAAGATTTCAATAAATATTTTATTTAAGTCTTCTGTTGTCTTCTTATTTTCTAATAAATTAGGAGATTTTTTAGATTTAAATAATATGAGATTCCTTTGTAATTCTTGAATTTCTAATTCCCATTCCTTGATTTTATTTTTATACCAAGCAATCATTTTTCCATAGATATAAGCTTTTAATGAATCCCATACCATTACTATATTCACTTCATAGTTGTAGTTTACATTTACAAAGAAATTGAGTTCATTCACTAACCATTGCTTAAATTCTTTAATTTTTTGTAATATATGAAGGAATTCTAGTAAGAAAAGAAAGTGATTTAAAATGTATTTGCACCTTTAGAACTAGAGAATTATGATCTGAGAGGGGGCAAGGAATTATTGTAAAGGAAATAATTTTTGTTTGAAGACCCTGGGAAATATATATCTTATCAATTCTGGTTTGTGTATCATATCTATAATCTTGATGGGAGAATACCAAGGAATTACTATCTATAACATTAAAGGTATCTTTTAATTTTAAGGATTCAGTCCATTTCTTTAGTAATTTTGCAGTAGCTGTTAGACATGGAGAATTTTTATTAGTAGTTTCAGACATATCTGTAATACAATTAAAGTCCCCCCTATTATTAAATTACCTTTAAATATGCTTGTAATTTGATCTAAATGCTTTTTGACTGTCTCCATCACAATACCCAGAAACCAATATAGGTTTACTAGTGTCCACAACCTGTTACTAAACTTCAGAATGACTATAGCTATAAGGCCCTCATTGTCTATATATTTATGTATTATTTCAGGATTTAATAAATTGTTTCTCCATAGAATTATTACCCCCCTTCTTTGTTTTAAAATTGGAACATGCTAAGGTCTTGAACTCACTTGGGTTCCATGTAAAATTATCATTACTCTTGAAATGTGTTTCCTGTAAAAAAATGATTTCTGATCTATTTAAGGTTAGATATCTTAGTAAGTTAGATCTTTTATTTGGACTATTTAGGCCATTAATGTTTAACGATAATATAGAAAGGTCCATATCAAATTATTTTGTGGAAATATTTAAAGGTGTCATTGACTTTACCTGAAATCATCCCCTCCTTAAAATATAAAGTTTATTGATTAGTACATAATCAATTATCTCAGTGAAGCATGTTATCACTAAGGTACTCAATAAGTATACATCAGGCTCAGTAAAAATAATGAACAATTTAAAAACTAAAATAAATACTAAAGTTAAAGTAGTTAGCTCATTAATCCCTACCCACCATGGAATGAAATACATTCCTAGTCCAACAGATTGAAACATCTGGTGAACTATCACTCTAACTTCCTTTTCCCTTTCCTTTGAGCTCCATATATACTGTAAATAATCAAGAAGTCTAATAAACAACTATTATTGTGATTTAAAAACATTTGGTTGTAGAAGGCATTATTTAATATGAATTAACTACTATATCATTACCATCTAAACATAGAAAACAAATGCAGTTGAATTATACTAATTATTAACTTATTCAGCTCATTGTATCAACATAACTTTCCATACTGGATATGAATTCACTTGTTTAAACACACAGACACTTTAATCCTTAATCACAAGGCTTGCAAGCAATAACATAAATTAAAAAAGAATATCACATCTTATAATATATAAACATATGTTTTCAAGAACTGTTCATCAGATTTAAAAGAGACTGTATAATTACGTTATAATCTAAATATAGGCTTAATCTTATTATATTTCAGCTAATAGTTATAGTAATACTTTAGAAAGGCAGTCAATAAAAAAATGCATATGTTTAAATTATCTAAGTTGTGTAAAGCATAGTAGTTTCTATGAATGTGTTAATCAGGTACTTATATCATTTTAGTTACTTGGTTTACTTTAATGATGATTTTGTTAAAATATGGTTCAAACAACAATCAGATTTAATTTTATATTCTCTTGTACGGGGTATAACTAGATAAGGGAAACCTAGCTTGTTTCCTAAAGTGTGTTGTGAACGTGCTTCTGTAGGGTACGAGTATACCAACAGCCAATCAAAACCTTATCTACTCATTGTTATGACAACATTAAACTACTCTGCAACTGTAAAGATAGGAGAAAACTGTTTCCCTAGCTTGTGCATACTGCAGTCTAAATAGACTTCATGAGCACTTATTTCCCACTCAAACAACTGCCGTGAAAATGGAAGAGAGAGAGAAAGAGAGAAAAAAAAAAACGGCTCAAAACACTGACACTCTTCCTCGCTAGGAGCACATAGCCCTGACCCAAAGACACCAGGGTCAGCTCACATCATGTCCATTGCACCTTTAACCCCACTCTCTGCATACTATATGACCTCATACAACACCAATTCACTCGACAGACAGTGCTTCTCCAATCTGACCCGACCCAGCTGTACATCAGTTCCACATAATCTGCAACTACAACCAAGAAAAAACGCACCATTCATTATCAATTCAGAAGGCAAAGCAGTACATCACCAGAATTACAACAGTTCCCGGCCTCTATTCTACAGAGAAATCCCACCAATTATCCCCGACAATTAGAGATCGCCAGATACTTCAACAAACCCTGCCCAGAAAATCACTCCGTCAGCCAACTTCCCAAAATAGGAACAATCGTCAAGCCATTCCAAGTAACCGCTATTTCAGTAATGCAGCCATCTAAGAAACCCAAACTCTACTTTCAGTAACAATTTTTTCCTCTAGCTGCAACAATAGTCCCAGTACTTGCAGCAAGCACACAATGACAGACCGGACAAGATTTCAAATAGGGCATAACCCTGGTGTACAACCTTTCTTTGTCAGTGCATCTGAGTCAAGAAGCAAAATAAAATTTTTTTCACCATAATACCAACAGCGATGATTACGGCAATACTCTCCAGAAGCATACACATTGTTTAAGGTCATTGCGAAGACCCCAGCTAATTGTTAATGGCTGCAATGTATATATTATGCAATAGGCTGTGGGCAGTATAACAAAGGTCAAAATAAATAGGTATGCAATAATTGTCATTTATGCCAGGGAAGGAAGTTGATGTTTTAATACTGTAATGAATATAAATTAATGTGTAGTCTGTGTGTATTTACAGTTCGTTAGATCACCTCTTTCATACATTACTCTAATGCATCGTCCAAAGGCAGGATATTCATTTTCTCTTAATTCAAATAATTCTATACTGTTCCCGATCACAGTATGTCAGTTACTAATCGATCTAACATTTTAACATGGAATGAAATTTAGGTAGCATATTTAAAATGTAAAAACAAAAATAGAAAAAAAAAAAACTGTTTTATACGCACCTAGACTGACAACCACACACCAGTTTGGAACAATCAAAGCCAATCACATAAAGCATATATATATTTACTCTACCATTACTAAATGATAATCAAGGTAAACTCCAGATTTATACTATAGACAATTTACTACATGTAATAACTGCAACTCGAAACGAGTCTCTTTCTTAACATCCACATTCACATCAGCAATGAGGAAATATCTTCTTGTTACTTTAATTTTAACTGACAGATCTCAATAGCGTTTCTCCATTTAAAAATGGGAACGTTTCGTAGCTATGAGGAACATTTCATTAATATAGTCTAAAAAGCCTATAAGTGCTACTGTATGAGACTCAGACTGAAAATAACAATAAGCATTTTAATAAAGGAAAATTAATTAATTAAATAATAGACATGACACTAGTAGGCTGAAAAACATAGTTATAAAACATAACAATTTAACTTTGATATTACTAGGTTAAATACATAGCTATATTAAATAGTAGGAATTTTTAACATTTATTTATTAAAACAAAGAAAAAGAAGAGAAACTTAATAGGATGATAAGACATGTATAAATAGTTGTAGGACACATACATTTTCTTGTATATATATGTTATGAATAAATGCATGAGATTAAAGGTATTAATACATAGTGAAACCATTTAGATGTTTTTAATAGGTTGCAGGCTTGCAGCTGACACTTTGAGAGATTTCATAGAAGTTGGTACTTTGGATTCAGTTTTCTGTTTCTTTTTTTTGACATCTGTCCAGCCATTTTTGTCAGTGGTTCTTTTCAGGGATGGGGATGCCTATTCCATATCTTTAGAAATGGTTATAATGTTATTGTTTTGAATAAAATGCAAGGCTTCTTCCAGTGTTGAAGGTTCTCATCTCACTTAGGTGCATTATTTTAATTCTTGCAGGAAAGGCTATTTGAGCTTTAATATTATTCTGTTTTAGAGTTTTTATTAGAGGCCATACCTTTTTTCTCTGTTCTAGCACTTTAGTGGAGTAGTCATTGTCAAATCGTATTGTGTTCTTGTTATATTTTATAGGACTTTTCTTCCAAGCTGTTTTTAACATCAGTTCTTTGTCCATAAAAGATAAGAATTTTACTATAATTGATCTTGGTGGTATGATGGATGTTGATGATGTTGTTGCTGAAGTTCTAATCCCCAGAACACAATGGGTCCTTTCTATTCCAAAGGAAAAACCTTCTTTAAGATTTAGAACCTCTGGTATCCAAGAGTTTAGGAAAGATATAGTGTCCCCTCCTTCTGTTTTCTCAGGTAAACCAAAAATCCTGATGTTTGACCTTCTCTCTCTATTTTCAAGATCATCTAGTTTGTTAGATAACCAAGTATTTTGCTTCAAGAGAAACTCTGTTTGTGTTTCCTCCTCTCTGAGCCTTTGATCAATGTCAGTCAAAGAAGTTTCAATGTTTGTTAACTTTGACTGATGTTGCTGAAGTATTTCTTTGAAGACTTCTGTTTGCTTCTGTGAGTTCTCTTCTAGGTTCTGTAGATTAATCTTAAAATCATCCATTTTTGTTGATAATTCTTGTAATGTGGTAGTCACTAGTTGTAGTTCCTTTTTTAGTGTCAAGTCAGCATGAGAATTCTTTAGGTTGCTCATCTCTTCAGATGCTGTGTATAGACTTCTAAGTAATTTGACAGGACATTTATTTTAGAAATCCACCAAAATGTGTATTTAGTTGCTTTAGACTATTAACTAAATATTTGTAGTAGTTTTGTTAGTAGTAGATAATTTAATTTCCTGAATTTAGTACTAATCTATGGAGCTCCACAAAATGCTGCTTTTCAGTTAGCCATTCAGGCTCTGCCCCCCCATGAATGGTGCCTTTTGAGGGAATCCAGTATATGTCAGCATGGGATGAATAGTCACACAACCCACCTACTTTACCAGGGATGGCTTGTACATCTCATTCCACAGCTTTTGCTCACTGTCTAAAGCCTTGGCTGCCCCACACAGCCTTTTAGCCAGAGTCCAGCTAATAGATCTTTCAACCTAAAAAACATAACAAATAAAGCAATACAAATGTGATGCTGCTCAACTCTAGAAGTCTGAATAACAAATAACAAATTGCCTAACCTTGAAGTCCTTTACATTTGGAACACATCCACATGTGTATCTTTACTAAAACCTTGTTTAAAAGTACAGAAAGCATCACCTGTATACCAGGGTTATGTGCCTACCACACCTTTAGACTTGATAGCAATTGTGGTGCAGTATCCAGATTTGTTAAAGATCACATTACCTCATGACAGGTTTCTAGAGACCAACAATCCAAACTTATTGAGATTCAACTCACTTTAAATTAAACAGGCCATCAGATTCATAGCATGTCGCAGGACCCCTCAATGACCTCTGAAAACCATGTCCATTTATTAAATACATTGGATGAACTTCAAATACACAAAATTATCCATCTTCCTGGGAAGCTTTAACTACCTATTAATAAACTGGGAGGCCGATAATTCAAATGTAGGCTACACCCAAAAAATTGTCAGCTTCATAAACAAGAATTCACTGGATCAAATAGTCAAAGAGCCATCAGAGGGCAAAATGTTCTTAAACTGGTCCTTACTAACATAGCATCTATATGAACTGTTCCACTGGTGTACCTTCCTTAGTCAGGTCTGACCATAAAGTAGTAAACTTCTCTTTCAAAGTCTCTAGACCAGGAGATACAAATACCAGAGTGTTGAAAGACTTCAAATGTACAAACTTCCCACTACCCTATGATGAAGTCTCAAAGTTCAAGTATCACTGTAACTCGCAAAATGTTGACATGGCTAGTAATTATTGTAGATAAATTCTATGCCCAGCTAGAAAACTGTATAAATCTGTCAGACCCAAACATAACTAAACAAAAATGGGAAGGGTAAGAGCAAACCAACTTGGTGCTCCACATGCGGAAATAAACAATGCAATAAAAAGAAACAGCTCATTAGAATACATTGTAAAATTAAAGACCCACAAATCAAGGTCAGCATCAAAAGTTTGTCCAAGGTTCTGAAAAATACCATCAAGGAAACAAAGACTTCCCATGAATGTAGATTGGCATCAGAAGCTAAGGATAAGTACAAATCCTTTTTTACGTATGTCAGGAAGTTACATCTAAATTTTCTCTGAGCTTGTTTATAATGGCATGACCTTCTCTGATCCAGAGGATATCACAAATGTATTATCAAACAAATTCATTGCAAATTTTACTCTAGAGGCATCTATACAAAACAGACATATACCTAGCAATCTCTCAACCGCCCCATCATCATAAAAAAGCACTTGTTAGAAGCACTCTTCAAAGCAAAAATAGATCCTCTATGGGACCTGATAACATACCAGGCTACCAGCTGAACAGCACTAAACATGCACCTATAAGTGTTCAGCCTAAACTTATCTACTGGCTTTGTCCCCAAGGTTTGGTGCACAGCATTTATCATGCCACTTCACAAGGGCAGCTCCACCATGGACCCCAGGAATTACAGCCCCATCAGCCTGATGAGCCTTCTTTGCATGACCATGGAAGGGGGTAAAAAAATCTTATAAGACTTGACACACAGCATTTTGGCTTTGTTAGGGATATATCCTGTCTAATGAATCTGGTGATTTTCTTTGAAAGGGTAATGCAAACCATGGACAGTGATTACACTCACCAAGGTATTCAATACCATACCACAAATATTATCAATAAGCTAAACATACTCCAAACAAATCTATGTGTAGTTAGAGGGATAGCTAATTGGGTGAAGGACAGAGCCCCCACTATGAAGCTGGTGGGTATGTCCATATATATCCATGCTAGGACCTCTGCTATTCAGCATATACTTCTCAGATCTGCAAATCAAAAATGGGAAATTTTTCTGCTCTGGTGACATAGAAAGATAAAGTGCTGACTAGGCCTAAAGTGACTCAGGTTTGATTAGTGGCTCGGGCATCTGACAGTACAACACAGAGGACTGGGGATGTGCCTATCCTGGGAGTGGGAGGCTATTACATGGGCATTCCCTTTGAAATCCCTGGTGAAGGCTAGGGTTTGTGCAGTGGAGGGTGTAGTCTTAGAGAAGATTAGGGTGGGAACATGGCTTTGCTTCCACAGAGACTGGGCTAGACATTACACTCTCCCATTGCATGTCTGCCCCCACAACCCAACCATGTAATCAGAGTGAGGGAGGGAGGGGAAACCCGAGAGAGGCCTTAATAGAAAAAAATCCCCTGGCAGGTGTAGGACAGCTCTGTTCCTCCAAGGATGCCCTTAGGATCCATGCAAGACATGACTGAAAAACTGGTGCTAGTCTGGAGGTATATTGCAGTGACTGGTAGAGTTGCCATTTGATATGGGGCACTGGAGATGGCTGTCAGAATAAAGTAGGGGTGCAAATGCATACTCCCTCCAAAAATGGAGAACTTTGGCTAATCAAGTTGCAGATGATTGTAAGCTAGGTGTTTCTATGGGAAAGACTGAAAGATAGCTATTTCAAGTCTTATTTTGATTGCCATATGAGTATTACAGTGCATGTTTTTCATTTCTTTTTTATCAGGTAGCTAATGGTGTGCTAGAAGCTTTAAGGAAAAATTATTTTCCTAGATATTTTTCTCCTCAAGTGTCTTGAAAATTAACTGTCCATTTTTTATTGCAAGGGCAGCCATTCAGGCATCAATCATAGAGTTCTATGCTTGCCTGACTCCTGTTAACCCTTTTAAAAGCTGATGCACTTGGGATCTACACGTGTCTCTAGCTACAGCAGCACTATTTGATAGAGCATGCATCATGGACCTTTCTGCTGCCTTGCTTTGTCATCCATTCTTCATCTGATGTCACTGTTGCAGTGGACTGGTTAACCTTCCTTCCCCCAAGATGGGTGATCATTCATCAGGTGTTCATCGCCACCTTCCCTGGCTGATTGGCTGATTCCTCCTGCACTTGAGTGTTAATGAGTCTCGGGCCATTTATCCTTCAATGCCCTAGCAGCTTTAAGTAAATTTGTAAATTTGAAAAATGAAAAATATCATTATATATATATATATATATATATATATATATATATATATATATATATATATCTATATCTATAAAGATTTATAACACCTAACAGAATGTTTTGTTCAGAAAGTTTTGTTTTCATTTTTGAGTTATGGAGGATATTTGAATATTGGTATTAGTTTCTTCTTGGGCTTACGTATTGTTTTTGTGCTCAACTTTTCTTGTTCCATTTATGCATATGCTTTCTTATGTCTTTTTTAAAATACATCTCTTGCTCTGCATTGACAAGTGCCATTGAATCTTTAATATCTAGCTCAACTGTCACCAGTTCAAGCAGATGGAAGAATGGTGCATCAATCGAGGAATACATTCTAGTGATACACTGTAGTGTTAGTACTTGACAAAAATCCCACTGCCTAATGTGGGGATAGAGAACTCAGCCTTCTGATTGTCCTGGGATCAATAGACAATTTCAGGTCATCTGTATATAGACAGTAGAACATCTCAGATGAAAAAGTTGGGTTTGAAAGATACAATATAAATAAGTAAGGGCCTAGGACAGACCCCTGTGGGACACCCTGACTGCAACCAAGGATTTTACCTGTCCAGTTTCTGTATGATACTTGCCATGTCATATTTGTAAGCCATGCAGCTATCCATCTTATCAAGAGTACATCAGTGCCTAGTTGTAATAACCACTGACACTAAAACTAAGATTAGAAACTAAGTTCCACTTGTTCAGTAGCAATATCGGTACTGGAGTGGTGTTTAAATAGTGGGGATCCAGTCTGCAGCATGACCCACTGGAAGAGCAGATACATAGCATCTAGCATTGCTGTGAAAAAGGGCAAAGGTATTTCTTACTCTGTACTGCACAGGGATGAAGCTCTGGTTGCATGCCTCTTCAGCTAGTATGCTAGGGAGCTAGATAGGCCATCTCTGAGTACTGGGAATGAGTTGTTGAAGTTGTTTAAGTTGGTTTACCTATATATATATTATTGGGGGTAGGCATCCCAGACTGCTGATACCTCAAAAAGTCTGGGTATCATAGGTCAGTGAGTGCAACTCTCAGGTTGCCATGGATATGGATGCTAAGTAGTATACTATAACATCTCACTTTCCACAGGATGACTGTGGCACCTAGTTCTATGCCCTGCTCCTGACATCTTCCATTGCTGGGGGGAGGAAGAGGAGTGATCAAGCCAAAAAGAGGTTTAGGAAGTGCAGCCATCATAAGGTGACAGGACAAACATTTGGAGCTAAAAACAAAAGTATAGCGAGTAACATAAACATGTTGTTTGTTGCTAACATCATATTCCAGTCCAGTAGCAGTAACTCATCTAATGCTGCAGAAAATTGTCTTTATTTCCCATCGTAATGGATTATATTACACGTCCTTCAGATCTTCATAGTATTTATTTATTTACTTTGTTAACTGGAGAGTTAGCCATTACATAAAATTAGTAATACGTGAAAATATCCTAAGTATATATACATAGAAAATTCAATTCCACATTTATCATTGAAAAATGAACAAGTAATAAATGCCTGTGCAATTACAGACAGCAAAGAAACACAGTTTCTGAATTTTGATAAACATCACATAAAATTTCATTGAATATGAAGAGACATTAACACAATGAAATCACAAACATTCCAGGGATTCAGAAAGTACCACAGTGCTCACTTTGAGGGCTGCTGTAAAAAGGCCCTGTTTCTTCATTGTGATACTGTCATGTTCAGAGACACATTAGCTGCAAGGAGGTAAGACTGCATTATCAGCTAATCTGCATGTCTCTGAATCAACACCATTAACTATCATGAGTGCTAATCAGCACTTTCTGCAATAGTTAACACTGGCAGCTGATGCAATGAGGTGGCAGAAGCATCCTCTTTCATGTACTCTTCCACATACACACACACACACACACACACACACACACACACACACACGCACACACACACACACACACGCACACACACACACACACACACACACACACCTGTCCCTGATGTCAGTTCTCATTACCTTGTGCATGCCCTCATAAAACACATATCCTTACAGTCAGTTAGTAATGTCAGACATTAGAATTCCATTCCCATTAGGATTTGATAAAGCAAGCAGTGATGCTAAAACTGATGGACTATTAATTAACAGTACTTGTTTAAATAGGCTCTCTGGTGTCATTTAGTGTACCTCCCTGCTTTTTAGAGAAGCCTCCCCCTACTGTCCCTCATGACTCATTAACTCTTTTTAGCACTGAATTGTGGTAGGCATTAGGGCTTTATACTTCTTATACTGAAAAAAAAACTCAAGTACACTATAAGATTAGTTAGTATTCGGTTAATGATCCTCTAGTATGTGTAAGGAGTTTAGGTTTGAAGTCCTTTCCCTCCCTATTCACAATAAAAATTTTGTTTTTAAGATTTATTTAATATTTCAATATTTCTCTGGTACTTAAAGGTGGCATGAAAGACTAACATCCTTTTTTGTATGGTGGGGATACAGCATTTGATTATTTTTGTCTGCTTATATGGTGCAATATATACATTATCCCTTGTGTCTAGTATTTTCCCTGACACATGTTGTCTTCCTTTTTTATAATTAAGTGCCTCTGAGGCACAATATGTATACTATCCCTGGAGTCTAGTGGTCACCATGCCCCTAAGTGTCAGTAAGGCACAATGTATCTAGTGAGTTTTCCCTGGTGTCTAGTGTTTCCCCCAGCACTATGTGCCATTAAGGCATGGTATAAAAGACTTCTCTCAGGTGCCTAGTGTTTCCCTTCTGACCCATGTCTTTGCTGTGTGTCATTAAAGCACAATGGTAAAAGTTAGCTGTGGTGTCTAGTGCCAGCCCCCCCATTAAGGTGCAATGTTATAAAGTTATTCACGGTGATTAGTGTCTCAAGGTTCCCATGTTTTGTTGATGTGCCACTGAAGTCTTTTTTTATTTCTTGAATAGTTGAAAACATATAGCTCTACAACTATTTGCATTCAACAAATGTTTATCATTCAAATAAAATATGAATGACCTCTCATGTCTAACTAAATGGTACAAGCTTGACTTATGTACACAAAGAACTGTACTGTGTATGCTTTATTCATTCATTCCACAGTTCACTTATTTATTTATTTGCTTTCTTTTGGTTTTCAGGAAAGTCCAACTGATTTTCAATGCCCATTTGCAGCAGAGGTCCAGAGAGAAAAGCTCCAAGAAATAGTAGATGTACGATATAACAAAATTTAGACAAACTCTAAAGAAAGGATAGCACACAAAAATAATGAAATTTATTAAAATTAAATAAGCAGAAACTGTCATAGAAAGACATAAATTATAATAAGTTCTCAAATGTGACATTGGTGTGCAGTACAGAATGTTATTGGAACAGAAAATTATCAGTTGGATTTAATTTTCATTATTTTTCTTGACTGGGTTAGTCTCGTTAGGCTAGTTGCCTCTTTTTAAGGGTGACCCAATGTGGTATTTATACTACTAGAGGAAACTTGGCCAGGGCATTGGGAAACTTCACCTACTCTTTTGGGTAGGTGCCATGATCTTTTACATTCACCTGAGCTACCACCAGCTCAAGCAGATGGGGCCTAGGTTTAACATTAATAAACATTAGAAAATATCAACAATATGGGAGATGAAGTAATATAATAATGCATGTATGTCTGCACCAGTATGTTAGTTGGTAAGAGAAGAATAATGCATACATTTCTTATTGGGGGCATACATTAAACTCATTTCAGTAAGACATACATCATTTTTATGAAATAAAAAATCCATTTGGAAAGAAATTGTTTAGTGAGAAGAGGAGCTCTTTTGTATTTGGACCTGGAGATTCAGAACATTTACAGATTGTATTGTACTTTACATGTAAGTAAGGAGGTTGTTTGTCTGATTGTGAAGGTAATGCCGTTTCATCGTTTGGCTATTTTTACTGAGAATAAGGAGTCCTAATTTGAGTTGCTCGTCTTTGGGTTTCTGTAATCAAAGGTTCCTTATGGATTTGTTCTGCTTTATTAAACTAAGTGATGACTGGGGTGTTTGAGGGAAGGTGTGCTATTTTATGTGCCATTATAAGCTGCATATATGATATCTGGTGTGGTAGTTCTAGCCATTTCTGGTTTTGCAAGGGGATGCAGGGATGGGATCAGTTTGGTTGGTTGGATGCAAATGTATTTATTTTATTGTACCACTGTTCAAGCTTGTTCATTAGTGCATTTTGAAGATTTCTGAAAATTGTAGATACAGCAGGATTGGAAGTAAGAGGAATGCTAAACATATTTATGGTTGTGGTCAGTGAGATATGGCCTGACATTTTATAGCAGTTCTAATTCACAGTGTGTTTTTGGGTAACAACATAAATGTGTTGGTCAGATTTAGGTTGTCATCTATGATGATGCCCAGTAACCTGGTATGGGTGACTTGCTCTATGATGTTGTTAGATGAGACTACATTTAATGCAGTGCTAGCTGGTGGGAGGTTACTGGAAGTAAATGTAATTAATTTTGTTTTTTGTTTTTTTATTCATGAGTTGTTAGGATTATTCTAGCCATGTCACAGTAGGTGAGAGGGAATCCTGAGTGATCGTTTGCTATTGGATAGTGTTGGGGCTGAGCAAATGAAAGTTGAGTCATTACCGTATTGTATAATTGTCACATTTGCCTACTTGTATATGCCATTTATGCATATATTAAATAAGAGGGGTTCTAATATTGAACTCTGTGGCACTCCTGTTTATACTGGTAGGTGCCTAGAGTAGGAATCCTGCCATTTGACAGATTTTGGCAACTGTTGAGGTATCTAGAAAAGCATTCAGTGGTTGTGTTGCTTAGTTCTAGCTGTGGGAGCTTGTTGAGGAGAAGGGTGTGATTTATGGTATCAAACACCTTCAAGAGTTCCAGAAATATGGTGAAGACAGGGATACTCCTATTTCTGTTTTGGGTGATGGCATACAGAAAATGTAGTAAGGCAATTTCAGTGCTGTGATTAGGTCAGACACTATGTTGTGAGGGGGATAATTAGTATTTGCCTAGTAGAAAGTTTGGGATTTGATGATGAATATGTATTTCTAGTACATTACAGAGTGGAGGGAGTATTGTGATAAGTCAGTAGCTTGAATGTTTGATGGAGGTATCTCCTTTATGTTTTTAAATAATGTAGGAAGCTTTCCATTTTATTGGAACATAGGATTTGTTTAAGGATCTGTTGCTTTATATGGAGACTGAGGAGATTATTCCATCTGCTCCTAATTTAAGATATTCTATAGGAACATTACCTGCTGCTAATGCAGTGGGTTTTAATTTGTGCAGCTGTTTATTTATTGAAGTAATCAGCACTGGTTTAAACAAGAAGTTATTTATCTGATAAGTACTACAGTTCAAGGTGAGGGGGGTGTCTGCATTTTGTCGGTAGAAGTGAGAGGTAACAGATATAAATTGCTCATTGAGCTTGCAAATTTTGGTTGCATTAGTTCTGTATTGCACGGGATCCAGAGTCATCACTCAGTGGGTTCAAGGCAGAGAAACTAATCTGCATGTATAAGCACATGTGATGGTTAGGTGCAATGGGTGTCCTTTCTTGGTGCCACTATTATTAGTGATCCTACATGTCATAGCTGCCTTTTTGGATGACTGTTTTCTGTGAAAGATTTACGTTGCGGTGAGGTTCACTGCAGTGTGTTGTATTGTGAATGTCAGGGGTGCACTTTCCCCCCCTTTTCTCCACCATGGTGCAACTTTGGAATTGGTATATATAATTTTTTGGGGTGTTGGGGACTTCTTCCACAATGGTGGTTGCAGGGGGGCTTACCCCTGCAAAAAAATATTTTTTTTGTTTTTTTTTTATGTTTTTGGCTCACTTTTCTCAAAATTAAATTTTCAATAAAAGTTGGGTAAAAAAAAAAAAAAGAGTGTTGATGGCTTGTATGTAAAGTATTTATTAATGCATATATAGATGTCCTTCTATTTTACTGTTACAGTTTTCTTAACATTAGGGATTCCCCACCTAGAGTGACATGATGTCTGGCCAGTATACCAAAGCCTTTTACTACTTACACATATGTGGTACGTCACATGTATGCTCCTCATGAATGTAGAGAATAAATGCAATGTCTGCACATACTATACTCAGACGTTCTCTGCCACCAGTCTGAATGCCATTTTCCAGAAATCACAGCAAAAAAACAGAACACATAGCCACGGGCTAAAAATATTTAACTGGAAGTAGTAAAACAGTAGTAAATGCTTTCACAATGAAATTGCTTCATCAGACTGCCATTAACAAAATACACCAGATAGATATAGTGTTGAACTGCGTATCAGCCCTATCCAATTAATAACAGTCATTGAAATCTTACAGTCAATCAAACCATGTAAAAGCAACCATATAATAACAAGAACCATGTGTCCTGGTTTTAAGAAATTTGTATTTGTTATTTTGGAAAATGTGGGTGTACTAGACAGAGGGGGTGACTGGGAGACCTTAGTGGAGAAAAGAGAACTGTATTGGGAAGTTCTCTTAAATGTCACTACCCCCAGGGCTTAATGAGTACATATCGATCAAACCTATTTTAAAGTTGAAAGCAGGTATTGTTTGATTTTTATTATGAAATGACATGCATTTTTTTAGTATACAAAGCAACTAATGCAATTTTATTATTGGCATTAGCTTCTATGTTTGTATATATGTTTTTTAGCTTTTAGTATTCAAAATGCACTAGGATTTTATGAAGGTAACAAAACATTTTGTAACTTTGTATCTTGCATTTTGGCATCACCTTTCTTAGAAAGTGAGATGTTGCATAAGATGTTGTAAAACCACATCCCACAATGCAGAATCCTTCACAAATGCTTTCTATGGACATCTCCAAGAATGCATAGATCATGCCATCCCAAATAAAACCAAGACCTTCTCCACCAAGGGCAGGCATCCTGCCTGGTGGACCCCAGCCATAAACAAATTGTATAACAAAAGAAGGAAGCTACTGCACGACAGAGCAAAATCCCATAAAGAGAAGGCATCTCTGATCAGCACTAGTAGAAAGCTACATTCTCTCATAAAAACATCCAAGGCCAACTTTGAGAGAAAAATCGCTATGGACACTAAAGATAACCACAAGGCCTTCTTCAGCTATGTTAGAAACCTGGGCGGAAACCCTCAGATATGTTCAGAGTTATTTCACAATGACAAAAAATACACTGAACCCACAGATATTGCCAACATTCTGGCAGACAGGTTCAGTGCAAATTTCTCCCCTCCCTCACCCCCAAAAGAAGAAATACTTATCCCAGCTGAATGTAACCTCCCTGTCATCTCAGATGTCCAGATGAGAACCGCCCTCAGCAAAGCTAACAACACAGCATCAATGGGACCTGACGGTATCCCGGGTTGTGTGCTACGTGAACTCCAAGAGGAGCTAAACCTGC
Organism: Protopterus annectens; assembly: GCF_019279795.1. Classification (NCBI taxonomy): domain Eukaryota; kingdom Metazoa; phylum Chordata; order Ceratodontiformes; family Protopteridae; genus Protopterus; species Protopterus annectens. The sequence continues at coordinate 1,582,440,754 of NC_056733.1, read as the reverse complement.
ATGTAAAAATGCTATTTAACCTTAGCCTTACTACAGGATATGTACCTGAACACTGGCGTACAGCAACAGTAGTCCCACTCCACAAAGGAGGCACCTCTACAGACCCTGGTAACTACCGCCCCATAAGCTTAACCAGCCTGGTCTTCAAAGCTATGGAAAGAATCATTATGGAACTCATAAACAGAGACATTAGGGACTTACAGACACTTGATCCCACCCAGTTCGGCTTTGTAAAGGGCAGATCCTGCCTTTTGAACCAGGTTGACTTTTTCAAAACAGTCACTAGAGCCATTGACGAGGGCAAAGCAGTCCATACAGCCTACCTGGACTTGGCTAAAGCTTTCGACACAATACCCCACTCTGGCATCATAGACAAGCTCAACAGCTTAAATGTAAATCCATATGTCATAAGATGGGTGGCAAACTGGCTAAAGGATAGAACCCATAAAGTCAAAATCGCTGGAGCCATGTCAGACTCAAAGCCAGTCACAAGTGGTGTCCCACAGGGCTCTGTCCTGGGACCCCTCTTGTTCGGCATTTATTTCTCAGATGTGAAAGCAAACATGGGAGGGTTGTGGCTGACAAAGTTCGCAGATGACTGTAGACTAGGCGCCATAGTCGATACACCAGCTGACAAATACATCCTACAGAAAGGCCTCACTGAAACGGACAACTGGTGCCGGAGGCATGGCCTTAAACTAAATGCCAAAAAATGTATAGTCATCCCCTTTGTTTGGGAAAAACAAAGTACCCACAAATTATCACATAGACAGTAACCCACTGAGTACGGAAAAAGTAATCAGAGACCTGGGGACCCAAGTCGATAGTGACCTCTCATTTGACACCCACATTGTCAAAGTGGTTAGAAGGACTTTCTACCTTGCCCACCTTATCATGAAGGGATTCACATCCAGATCAACGGAGGTCATTGTGCCCCTATACTCCTCCCTTATCAGGCCCATGATTGAGTACAATGCCCCATTTGGTATGTACCTCACCCGGCACTTGCAACAGCTAGAGAGACCCCAAAAGTTCCTCACCAAGAGGATCAAGGGTTTCCAACATATGTCATATGCTGCCAGACTAAAGAAACTCCAGCACTATTCAGTAGCATACCGCCTGCTCAGAGGTGATCTGTGCCTGACATACAAGGCCATGTCCAATCAGGAATTGATGGACATGCTCCACCTCAAAAAATCCAAATCCATCAGAACCACGAGAGCTAAAGATTTAAACCTCAGCACAAATATGAATAGGACATGCTGGAGGGACAGATTCATAACTCAGAGGCTTCCCATGCTCTGGAACAGAATCCCAGTTCATGTTAGGCAGAGCCCCTCACTGACTCTCTTCAAGAGAAATCTTGATGAGTGGATGGGAGATCGTAGGTTTACCCCAGGGGTCATCTCTGTGTCACTACTAGACAGAGGCACAGTAAACTAATTCTATTATGTAAGGGGGTCTCCACTGTGTCACTACTAGACAGAGGCACAGTATTCTAAATCTATACTGTACACTTTTGTACCATTACATGGGGTGGTGAAAGCCACATCACTATGGCTAGGCTTATAAATGCCCCAGGGCAGATAGCCTAGTACCAAACTATGAAACTATGAAACTATAACATGCCTTGCACTTGGGCCCCATCCTCTCAAGGAAGTGCGGTTAATCCCTTAAGGAAGTGATGTTTTTACGGTATTTAAAGGATGTGAGATAGTGTATCTGTTTGTCTGATGATGTTTCTGTAGCACTGGAAACAAAAACACTTCCATTTGTTTATTAAATTACCGTTTTGTGGCTTTGGAGCAGCGTTTTTTATTCTTGCAGTGTCACTTTTCGCTGTTGGGCTTGGTTACTTGGAAAGTATTAGTTTAAGGATGTGCACACCTATGCAACCAGCTTATTGTATGTTTTTTTATTTTTTATATTTTTCCCCTAACAGATTTGTTTGTTTTTCAATTGAATTGTACAGGTTATATGTTATATTAAATGTGGGAAAAGTTTTGAAATGATTTATTGTGGTCTCATTTTTTATATCACAAAAACCTGGCATTTTAACAGGGGTGTGTACACTTTTTATATCCCCTTAGATATCTATAGGAGACACTGAACAAGTTCAGATGTTTTAGTCTTTCATAATAGCTTAAATTTTCACATCCATGGATGCCCTTGGTATATTTTGCTGTATTCTTTCCAGTTTACTCATGCTTGTTTTCTTATAGGGTTTCCATACTGTTATTCCATACTCAAGTTTGGTTCTAATCTTACTAACAAACAATGACTTCATCATTTTTGATTTCCTAGACTTTATAAATCTTTTTATACAACCTATAGTTCTATAACTGTCATTAACCAATGGGTTGATATGATTAGAAAAACTCATAGCTGAATCTACCCATATACCGAAGTCCTTAAATGAGTCTACAGTTTCAATCGTTGTGTGCTGTATTAAATATTCACCTTTCAATTTATGTCTCACAAATCTCATATGCTTAGTTTTTGATATATTTATCAGCATATTATTCTCCTGTCCCCAAATGGTCAATTTGTTCAAGTTATTTTGCAGACATGCCTTATCTGTAATACATGCAATCAGTTTAGTAAATTTCAGGTCATCTGTATATAGATAGTAGAATATCTCAGATGAAAAAGTTGGGTCTGAAAGATACAATATAAATAAGTAAGGGCCTAGGACAGACCCCTGTGGGACACCCTGACTGCAGCCAAGGATTTTACCTGTCCAGTTTCTGTATGATACTTGCCATGTCGTATTTGTAAGCCATGCAGCTATCCATTTTATCAAGAGTACATCAGTGCCTAGTTGTACTAATTTATTAATCAGTGTTTTCTGTATGACCCTGTCAAATGCTGAAGTTAAATCTATATAAATTACATCACAGCACAGTTTTTCATTCATAGCTGTTATATATTGCTATAGAACATCATGTTACAGGTGGTAATAGATCGGTTTTCAGCATATGCATGCTGATATATGGTTTCAAGTCCCAGCCTATCCAGTTCTGACAATAACTTATCCAATATTACCTTCTCCATTATTTTTCCACAACATGAAAGTAGACTTAAGGGTCTGTGTGACTCTGGGTTTGTCCTACTCCCCTTTCCCTTGAAGACAGGTTTAATAAGCGCATATCTCCAATCTCAAGGAATCTCCCCATATTGTATGACCTAGTGAATAACAGATATAATGGTACAGTAAAGTAAGTTCTTGCTGAAGTGTTCTCAGGTCATTGTTATTAATTCCGTCTCCTCCCTTGGCTTTGCTTGGATCCAGTTTGCACAGTTATTTTTCAAATAAGATTTTGTAAATATATATATAATCTGTTGTGTCTAAGAATGATGATGTGTCTTTCGGCTTTTCCCGGTTAGGGGTCGCCACAGCGGAACTCTGGTCCGCTAATGATTGGCAGTTGATTTTTATGTACTGGCTTGCCAGGCCTGACGCACAACCTTCAACGAAGGTACGCCCATTCACGCATGTCTCCGCACAGAAGACGCTTTAGCTGAGAATCGAACCGGACAGCGTCTTACTGTGAGGCGACAACGCTACCACAGCACCACCACTGCGGGTCTGTTGTGTCTAAGAATAATTTTTAAAATCTGCACACAGTTTATCAATTTGTGTGTCTTTACTCCTTCCACATCTTATGTATCTATAAAAAGGTTTCCCATTATGCTCAATATCTTTATATACATTTTCTTCATATTTTTCTTCATCTTGTCTCACACTATGCTTAATTTGTTTGTCCAGCTTGTTCATTTCAGTTTCCAAAGTTGTAGTTCAACCTCTCTTCCATTTCTTAAATTTGTTGTCTCTCATCTTAATCAGATATCTTCTTCTTATGGAAATATATCCCCCTGATGTTGTATACCTAGATCTTGATGTTAAACATTTTTTTGAATTTAGTTTTTTGCACTCAATTTCTCTTTCAAAACTTTCCACATTCCATCTGCAGTTTTTCCACTGAACACCTCACTGCTTCCAGATAATCTGTAATTAACTTTTTGTGCATTGGTTTAGATTTCAGTTTGGCAGAATTATCTAGCAACAAATTAATATTTATAACCCCATGATCGCTGTACATCAATAGTGGTAAAACCTGACTTGAGTAACAGTAATTTCTTTAGGAACACAAACAATGTCTAGTATGTTCTGCCCCCTGGTAGTTTTTTTTTTTTTTACAATCTGAAGCAATTGTTGTTCCTGAATTTACATTGTGAATAATTTCCTTACTGACACTGTTGAATCAATATTATTCCAGCCTGTTTCTGGTAAATATAAATCCCCAGCTAATATTATTCTTCCCTCCTGTGTTTCATGTAAGAAATGTATGAATTCCTCTAGGTCATCTGCACTTGACTTTGGTGGTCTGTACACTCCAACAATTGATATATGTTCCAGGGTTGTCTTTATTGTCACAGTTACACAGTCTATAGTGTTGGTGTTACCATTGAACATGAAATAATCACAGGTCTCATAATTATCTTTAATCCCTATCATAACACCTCCACCTGATTTTTTGATGCAATGTCTGTTACAGTAAAAACATTTATACCCTGACTGAACTGGTTTCCAGTCATTGTTCTTTAACCATGTTTCACAAACAATAACGACATCAATCTTGTGGGAACATAGTAAATTTTCCAGTAAAAAAATACTTTATTATTAATACTCCTAGCATTGACAACCATCAGAGATGCATCGAATGTTGTTATCTGTGAACTGTTAAATTTTTGACCTGGCAAAAATCCTGCCTAATGTTTGTCAAATATTGCAAAATATCTGCTGCAAACATTCTCTTCTCTGATCTTAACAATTGCACACCATCCTGTCTGAATACTTGTGCACCAAACTAAGCTTGGATGCTCTACACATTTCCATTTTTTTTAAAGAGGACATTTTTTCCATGTAGGTATTTACCCAAAAAATCTTTTCATTCACAGTGACCTGACTATCCTTTCTATAGGTGATTTGTGAAAAGTACGTCACAGCACCAGTACAAGCTATACTATCTAGGGGGGCTGTTAGTTCCCTGCTAACAGTCAGAGAATCCTTGCGGATGACGTCATTTGTACCGACATGAATAAAAATGGAGCTGTACTTCCTTACATTAAGGCGCTCAAAGGCTATAAAAATACGTGGTAATGTCAAGTCGCAATATGCTGGAAAGTGACTGTTAGAAAAGCCTCTGACTGCAGTATAGATTTTAATAAATTGCTTCTCTCTGAGAAATCTTGGGCATCCCCAGCTACATATGCGGTACTACCATTTTTACAGGTTTATGCATACAGGGCAGCAGGAACAGACCATAGCTTGCTCATCGATTGCCTGGTGCTGCCCCCCATCCCATGTGCCTCAACTGTGGTCCTGGTGCTCCTTAAGTAAGGTCCATTCCATTCCCCCAAAGGAAAGGTACATTCTCCAATTCTGTTCTGTCTGAAAAAAAACTCATTCTTCGTAAAAATGTAGCAAATTGTGTTTTAGCAGCTGCACCTCATACCACACGCAAAGTGCTAAAGTGCTTCAACCTTGATCACAAATGCCCTATCAACATTCATGCCAGTAGAGCCCGGCTGACGAATCAGAATTTTCTGATCATGCACCCTAACACCTTGCCCGTCCCTTTGTTCTGCCTATTGCCTTACCTATTTCAGTCAGTAAATCTGCATTGTTTCTATTTCAGAATTAATAATCATGCTAGTAACAATTTTGAAGAGACATTAAATAATATGATAAATGCAACAAATAAGCAAATTCATAAACATACTGCACATGTTCCAAGAGATTTATAATAATGATATGGCAACTGGCATGTCTGCTGAAACTATTAACCTAGATAAACACGGGGGGGTTTAAAAATCATACTGATGAAATAATGAGAGGAAAAGGAATCTATAATTCTATATTGTTTCCAACAATATGTCTTTTTACAATTTTCCTGAATCCTGGTTTTATTCACATCTACAATATTATTTATAAGGAACACAAAAAGTATACAGTAGAGAGTCGATTATTTTAACTAATTGGGACCAAGGGGAGTTCAGATAATCAAACTGTCCGGATAATCAAACATACATTGAACTTGATAAAAAAAACTTCTAAAATCTTGTTTTTTCTGCAATCAGGGAATACACTTTTTAACCGTTCAGGAAGCCCAGTGGACAATAAAGAATATTTTTCACACACAAACAGGCTACAAGTTCAAAAAACATGCACAGGCTAATACGTATAATGTTTACATATTTAGACTTTATGATTTTTCCTACCCAAAATCTTTGGAAGACTGGGTTCGGATAATTGACGTTTTGGATAATCAATGTTCGGATAATCGACTCTCTACTGTATGTAGTTTTACCAACAGAGAGCATGATGTTTGCCTGGAGGACAGATACATTGTTTCACTTTTATAAAAAAAGAAGAATCAGACTTTTTGTGTACTTCAAATTCAGTAAGATTAAAATTTCACATTGCCCAAGATGCAATTTATAACAAACAACAAACTCTTCTATCAAAATAAATAAAATGCAAGTAGAAATCCAAATAAAACAGTAAATATTTTGGGCAATAACTTAAGAACTATGTGATGTCTGAGAATGTCTCAGAATACCTGTCAAGTACTCACCAAAACTGAATTTCCTGAGACAGACTCTGGTTTCTGAGAATTCCTTACAGAAACTCTTATTACTTACAGAGACTCCAATTTCCTGACTGTCAAGAAAAATTCCTTTCAGGTGGTAACCCTACTTATTAGGGTGACATTCCCCTGCTATACTACTGACTAAAAATGCACTCTTGCCTTAGTGTGACAAACTGTTACACACTGGTTTAAATGCATAGAATGATACAAAAATAATGATACAAACCTATGTACTGTATACCAGTGTGAGATAGACATGCTGACTGTGTTTCCATTACGATACAAATACTTTTAAAGTTTTTAAATTATGATAACTGCATAACTGGTATGAAATATAATAATCAATGATTAGTTTTAAAGGTAAAATGTTGCTTATGTGGGGTGGAGACAAATTAGTATTGTAATATAATGCATTTAATGCAATATATAGTGCCTCACTGTCAGGCTAGTGGGGGGACCCACAGTTTTAGCTACAATTCACCTTATTAATATGATGGTAGAGTGTTGGCTGTGTATATCTAATCAGCAATGCTGCAGTGGGTTCTTTCTCCCCACATGGTGGGCTCTTTTGCCACATATATGTGAGTTAAAGACATTGTTATGTATAAATTCTACTGTTTTAATGGAATAACTTAAATTATGCAGTATTGGATTCTAAAAGTATAAGCAACTTTTTTGACCCTAACATTCCCCCTTGGTCACATTGTTGTTTCCAGGGGACATGTTATGCACTGATTGTTGCATTAGTATTGGCATGTCACTTTGTTGTGTAGATGATCAGCCTGGGTTTTAAATTCCTTATTAAGGGTTGCTGGGCATGTACCTACCATTTATTAGGGGTCAGTTATCCATGACATTGTTTTTACATTCAAAGATGCGTACTTCTTTTTTTTGTTCATAGGTTGGTCTCCAGCCATTCCCATTCATTACTTGTGTATATCCAAGCTGTTACAGTTTATTCCTTTTATTTATTTCCTTCCATTAAGTAGTAGTCTCATTGCTAAGTAGCAAATGGAGGGAATGAACTTAATGTGATGCATATGCAATTGTTGAACCAAGTGGGTGATTCCAAAGTTAGTGACATCTTTAAAAATTTTAAAGATAAGTTGAGCAAGATTGAAAATGAACAGGTTCATCTTAAGCTACACAAGATCAAACTAGATATTCGTGATTACGGCAATGGGCGTGCCTTTCTATGGAGAAGCAAGCAAAATATTAGTTCAGGACAGATGGGGAAAACAGGTAATAAAAAGCAATTATCTGTTTCCTTTGCTTCCTCGGATGGTGTAGGTTTCACCACTGATTCAGAGGGTGAAATACATGACTTTCCCCCATTACCTGTAGCACAAGAACCCGAATCTCATCAACAGCGTTTTCGTCAGAATGAAGAAAGCGCCAAAAGAGCAAATAAAAATTAAAAAAAAAAAGGAATTGGTCTCAATTCTACGGCGGGTGAAGGCCAATTTAAACAAACTTATAAACGAGATAGATGGAACTGAATGTATTCCACCAAATAATTTTGATGTTAACTTTACATCTGTAGATGTCTCAAATGTAGTTAACTTATCTGGATGTACCCTAATGGATGAACAAATTGATGTTCTCCGACTCGGTTTAAAGTTTGTACCTACTGGTATACCTAGACTTTATTTAATTAAACAAGAAATTTTTAAATTAGTTAGAAAATTGTACTTAAAATGTTTTTTTGCACAGGGGGATGAGCGGTTGATCAATCATGATTTTGAATGTAGTTTTGAAACTGATAGTAATGATGATAGTTTCTTTTCTTGTTTATCTGATGATCTGAATACTTATGCTTCTCCAAATGCTGATTCATTGTTGAATACTACTGGTATTGATTTTTGGAGTAAATTTATACCTCCTTATATTAGTAATACTGTAATGCATTTTTCAGAAATGGTGAATTTTTCTATACAAGAACTTGTTGAAAAACATACTTATAGTTCTTGGCGATATAATATGACTAAAAATGAGTGGCTTGCTCTTAACAATCTTATGAATACAAGTGATTTAATTATTAAGCCTTCTGATAAAGGGAATAAAATAGTAGTGCTTCATCATACACAATATTATAACATGGGCATGCAACATTTGAGTGATGTTTCTACTTATGAAATATGTGAAACTGTTGAATATTTGAATGCTATCAAAGATTTTACACTACTAATTGAAAAGGGTGTACGTTTGGGATATTTTTCTAAAAAGGATTTTGATACTAAATTTAATTTGGATAATTGTAAGTTAAGCTACTTTTTATTGTCTTCCTAAACTGCACAAAAACTTCACTAGTCCTCCTGGACGCCCTATTGTTTCTGCTGTTAATTATGTTTTGCAGAATATAGGAATTGTGATACATCGTTATTTGTTACCTTATGTGGAAAGAACTGATTCCTATATTAAAGATTCTTTTGATTTTATTGAAAAAATATCCAACATATCCTGGACTGAGAACATGTTTTTGGTTACTATGGATGTAGCTAGTCTATATACTAACATCAGACATGGGAATGGAGTGCAAGCCTTGCATTACTTTCTTGAGGATAGCCCAACTTCACATTACATCATTGATTTAACTCATTTTTGCCTACTACATAACTATTTTAGTTTTAATGAGGTTATTTATCATCAGTTAAGAGGTACGGCCATGGAGGCCCTATTTGCCCCCATGTATGCCAACCTCTTCATGGCTAAATTTGAGTTGGATTATATGTATACTAATGTATTTGTACAACAACATGTTTTATTTTATTTTCGATACATTGATGATTTGATTTTTATATGTAATGGGGGACGAAAGGAAGTACCAGTATTTTTTTTCAGAAATAAATGATAATGTATATAATATAAAATTTGATGATCTGCAATATGGAATAGAGGTTAATTTTTTGGACATCCGTTTATCAGGAATGAAGGATGGCTATATTGCTACTACAGTCCATCGGAAGTTTGTAGATGGCAATCAGTACTTGTTTGGGACTAGTTGTCATCCGACCCATACATTGAAGTCGTTGCCCTATGGGGAGATGATTAGGTTGTCCAGGCTTTGCAATGATAATTTGGATTTAGAGAAACAAATTAATCAATCATTACTTATGTTTTTACGGAGAGGTTATAATGAAAATTTAATTTGTGAATCTATTGATAAATTAATACAATTTAATCTGAATAAAGATGGTATTAATAGCAGAAATAAAATTATAAATGTTAACAATATTAATTCTAGGGCTAAAATAGTAAAGAAGGTTAATAAACAAAAAATATTTTTTGTTACAACTTTTAATTTATTAAGTAGTAAGATTTGGGAGCTAATGAAGCACTACTGGAAATTTTTACAGGGAGATGAATTCTTACATAGAATTATTTCTGATGTACCTTATGTAGCTTATAGGAGGGGACAGAATTTGGGGGACAAATTAGTTAAAGTATATTATATTGCTCCAGTGATGAGGCCCCCTTTTCCTTTATTAACTTGTGGTACTATACCATGCAATAATTGTAATGTTTGTTCTTTTATTAAATTAAGTTTTCCTAGGATTAATGGAAAAATGTTCAAACCACACAGTTGTTTTACATGCCATACAGTAGGTGTGATTTACTGTCTTAAGTGTCCCTGCAACCTTTTCTATATTGGGGAAACTAAGAGGAAATTTAGAATTAGGTTGCAGGAACACATTAGGGACATTAAGAGGGGGATGCTGGAGAGTCCCATAGCATCCCATTTTAAAGAAAAACATAATGGAGATGCTAATTTATTACAAGCCACTATTTTAGAACAAGTATTTATTAAGAAGGGGGATGAAAGATTAATTAAAAGTATTTTGCTTTATAAAGAAACTGTATTTATAATAACATGTAATACATTGTCACCGATGGGTCTGAATAGAGAAGTTAATTGGAGAAGCTTACTTTAAGATCTTAGAGTATTAGTTAATTGATTTTTTATTGTATTTAATTGAATAATTGTTTGATGTATATATATGGGAGTGTGTCTTTATTAAATTTGTACTCTTTGAAGGCTGTAGTGGCCGAGGCGCTAAGACAGACAACAATAAATTTTATCGGTTTTGAATCCTTTGCCGTTTTGTGGAATATTTACTGGTTGCCCTACCGGTTTTTCTGTCTGTTGTTTGGAGTTATTTTTTTAACCTTTAAGTATAGGTCATTCACTGGATGTTTCACACCTGAATATAAACTTGGAGTATTCTGCCATTATGACGGCCTGATTGCAAGCTGTTCAGCATGATCAGCTGGTATATGCACTAGTATGTTGGTGTCTGATAGCACTGAAGTCCTTAAAACTGGTTAAAACATGTGCCAACTATTTCTGTGTACTGAATACTTTCACTTCTGATTTATATTTTCTTAGATGACATGAGGTTAGTTTTACTCTGAATGGACCTTCTTTTTTTTCATCAGTTTTATATGTGAAGTCACTGGCCACTTATATGAGTTATATATTCTTTTATTCTTGTTATGTATGACCATAACTCATTATTCAATAAACATACTCAGTGTACTATAGGTACAGCACCTTGATTGTGCCTTTGGGGCAGGAGCAGTCTGAAAATGGTCTTCAGAGCAGTCCACCTACTCTGTTGACAAAGAAACCGTTAAAGAAATGTATTTTGTGGAAGTCACACTATTGTTAAGACTTTGTTCCTATAAATTGTCATCACTGTTTCTTGTTCTTTTTTACTCTACTTATTTTGAATGTTGCTGTATATGTTTTTTGAAAATATTACTTTTTGAAAACCATTAAAATTCAGAATCAGACCTAACACTGTAGACTAACACCTCAGTATATGAGTCAGACAAAATTGTTGGAAGGAGCTCATGGCAGGGCAAAAGTGCTGGAAGGAGCTCATGTAAAGGTAATACATGGCACAGCAGCCAGGTGGATGATACCTACTAAAGTACGTGCTCTCATACCAAGTGTGTGTGTGTGTGTGTGTGTGTGTGTGTGTGTGTGTGTGTGTGTGTGTGTGTGTGTGTGTGCGTATGCGTGTGCGTGTGTGTGTGTGTGTGTGTGTGTGTGTGTGTGTGTGTGTGTGTGTATGTGTGTGTGTGTGTGAGTGAGTGTGAGTGAGAGAAAATGGGGTATGCACACCTCCTATAGCTTAGTTTATTATCTTGGAACGCCAGTGGGATTACAAGACTATTTAAAAGTACACATTGGCCAGGAAAATGTACTTATGCACCCTAATTAATTGCTTTTTACTGTATTAATATGTTCTTTGACCTCCGTAGTTCAGACATTTTGCTTTTTAATTGTCTCCCTCATAGAATCTAACATTGGTATATACTATTAGTTTACTTAATTCTACTTTTTATTTTCTGGGCTGCTCTGACAATTGTCCAATGTGATCAGTGCTCTAACCTAATTAACACATTTTAAATAAATAAATAAATATACTCTTTTGACTTTCTTGAAATTCATATTTTAACTAGTCGGCATCTCATGTTATCCGCTGATTGGAGATGTGTCATGCTCACTTCAGCTTCTGAATACAGATGGTGGCTATTATCATTAAAAAGAGATTACTGATGTGGTAATTGACCAAGGAGGCCATTATCCTACATGACTGGGATATATGCAGTGTGATATTCATTACATTAACTTGCCTTTATTTTCCACCAAGTTCATATGTTCAGCTCTTTGAAAACTTTGGAACACATTTAGTTTGATGAGACAGTGTATTTAGATATTAACTTATGTCATTAAATTAGTTACAGATCCAGCTTTGGATTCAGGTGTCTCAAATTCATTCAGGCATTCACCACTCAGGACACATGGGCAGAGGCAATTCCATCAGTATTAGCCGCTGGAGATGCAGACAGCCATTTCTCTATCTATTAGGGTTTTGTAACATATGTATCCAATTAATGACTAAAGTGGCTGTCTAAATCTGAGTGTTAACATGGAGCTTACTATCTACATGCCAGCCAGAACTGGCTAACTTGGTTTACACAGTGCTAGGTTTTCAGCATGGGTAGCCTGTAAATGCACCAGCATGCTGATGACTGCTAGCACTGGTGTCTCTAGCAGCGAGTTGTCCACACATGTACATCGGAATTAAAAGCCTGTTGTTTTTGGCAGAGGTCTTCAAAGATGCATTAATGCTGCAGTATTACAGATAATATCATAAAAAAGGCAAGAAATACAATGCTTCAACAAGGATAGCTACAATTAATGATTTCTGCAAAGGCAAACTTACTTATTTATTCCCTGAAATACTACTGCCATGCATAAATATTCTTTCTTTAAATTCTAGTTAATGCCTTGTAGACCCTCTACAGTTGTCATGCTCCTTGCCTTTGATTGCAGCCTGTGAGTTGACACAGCTGGACTCATTTATGGCCCAAATTACTGTAATAAAGTTAATATTTAACCCTGCATAAGTGAAAACGACATTTTCAGTATTGGCGTTCATTCTGTTTCTGATCTTGTTTTGTGTGACCTTTCTGCAGGAGGCACATTAACCATATCAGTTTTTCTGGTACTTGCGTTTTATTGCAACCACATTTGGAGCAGGAGAAGTGGCTTATTTGCAAGCCCTTCTCCTGCCAAAAACTTTTGTCAAACTTACTTGGGAGGTGTGGTACCTACTCCTTTATAAAATTGAAGTACATATTTACTTCACTGTCTGTGTAGGGGGTCTGTATTGTAAAAAAACATACGTACAAGGTATGAAAGTGAAAGTTGTCCAAATGTGGAGCAATGAAGCTTGCCGTTCATTCATCTGCTACTGTACGACCCATAATTGCACAGCAGCAAAAACTGCAAGACCTGCTGGTGTTGGCCACCGGTAATGTTACATGCTACTTTTTTTTTTGTATAGTTGGGAACCATACTTTGTTTTGGAAAGGGCACACGTCATGTGTTTACAATGGGTCTGCACATGTAAGTCAAGTACCTGTGTTGCTTTGTGTCCCATTGTTCCTCCTTAGTTACCGGCAGTTACAAGCTACTGAAATATTTAGGGAGACAACCAGCTGTGTGTTCATACTTAGTGCCCAATTTGGAGGGATTAGTAAAACAGTAGGTCTAGAAACAAGGTTTTCCTTACTAAAAGGGCCTGCTTACTGATTTCTGACTGAGTATTACCTTCCGTGACAGTTGAAAATTGTCGGTAAAGGATGCTACCCAGGGAGATGCATTTTTCCATTTCCCTCTTCCAGGCTTACAAGCAATGTCTCTGAAAACTAGTTAGGGTTAACACACCCCTTCTGAGATTTAATAGCAATCATTTTGCAAAAACATCGCAAATTACCCCAGGCTGGCATTGTGGTTGCAATAATACGCAAGTACCATTTTTTTCATATCTTCACAAATGCTACAATGTTGCAGAACAGTGAGATAGTCTAGTTATGTATCTGCTTGTCTGTCATTTGTAGTCTAGTTATGTATCTGCTTGTATGGCATTTGTAGTCTAGTTATGTATCTGCTTGTATGACATTTGTAGTCTAGTTATGTATCTGCTTGTCTGTCATTTGTAGTCTAGTTATGTATCTGCTTGTATGGCATTTGTAGTCTAGTTATGTATCTGCTTGTATGACATTTGTAGTCTAGTTATGTATCTGCTTGTCTGTCATTTGTAGTCTAGTTATGTATCTGCTTGTATGGCATTTGTAGTCTAGTTATGTATCTGCTTGTATGACATTTGTAGTCTAGTTATGTATCTGCTTGTCTGTCATTTGTAGTCTAGTTATGTATCTGCTTGTATGACATTTGTAGTCTAGTTATGTATCTGCTTGTATGACATTTGTAGTCTAGTTATGTATCTGCTTGTCTGTCATTTGTAGTCTAGTTATGTATCTGCTTGTCTGTCATTTGTAGTCTAGTTATGTATCTGCTTGTCTGTCATTTGTAGTCTAGTTATGTATCTGCTTGTATGGCATTTGTAGTCTAGTTATGTATCTGCTTGTATGACATTTGTAGTCTAGTTATGTATCTGCTTGTATGACATTTGTAGTCTAGTTATGTATCTGCTTGTATGACATTTGTAGTCTAGTTATGTATCTGCTTGTCTGTCATTTGTAGTCTAGTTATGTATCTGCTTGTCTGTCATTTGTAGTCTAGTTATGTATCTGCTTGTCTGTCATGTGTAGTCTAGTTATGTATCTGCTTGTCTGTCATTTGTAGTCTAGTTATGTATCTGCTTGTCTGTCATGTGTAGTCTAGTTATGTATCTGCTTGTCTGTCATTTGTAGTCTAGTTATGTATCTGCTTGTCTGTCATTTGTAGTCTAGTTATGTATCTGCTTGTATGACATTTGTAGTCTAGTTATGTATCTGCTTGTATGACATTTGTAGTCTAGTTATGTATCTGCTTGTATGACATTTGTAGTCTAGTTATGTATCTGCTTGTATGACATTTGTAGTCTAGTTATGTATCTGCTTGTATGGCATTTGTAGTCTAGTTATGTATCTGCTTGTATGACATTTGTAGTCTAGTTATGTATCTGCTTGTATGACATTTGTAGTCTAGTTATGTATCTGCTTGTATGACATTTGTAGTCTAGTTATGTATCTGCTTGTATGGCATTTGTAGTCTAGTTATGTATCTGCTTGTATGACATTTGTAGTCTAGTTATGTATCTGCTTGTATGACATTTGTAGTCTAGTTATGTATCTGCTTGTATGGCATTTGTAGTCTAGTTATGTATCTGCTTGTATGACATTTGTAGTCTAGTTATGTATCTGCTTGTATGACATTTGTAGTCTAGTTATGTATCTGCTTGTATGGCATTTGTAGTCTAGTTATGTATCTGCTTGTATGGCATTTGTAGTCTAGTTATGTATCTGCTTGTCTGTCATTTGTAGTCTAGTTATGTATCTGCTTGTCTGTCATTTGTAGTCTAGTTATGTATCTGCTTGTATGACATTTGTAGTCTAGTTATGTATCTGCTTGTATGACATTTGTAGTCTAGTTATGTATCTGCTTGTATGGCATTTGTAGTCTAGTTATGTATCTGCTTGTATGACATTTGTAGTCTAGTTATGTATCTGCTTGTATGACATTTGTAGTCTAGTTATGTATCTGCTTGTATGACATTTGTAGTCTAGTTATGTATCTGCTTGTATGGCATTTGTAGTCTAGTTATGTATCTGCTTGTATGGCATTTGTAGTCTAGTTATGTATCTGCTTGTATGACATTTGTAGTCTAGTTATGTATCTGCTTGTCTGTCATTTGTAGTCTAGTTATGTATCTGCTTGTCTGTCATTTGTAGTCTAGTTATGTATCTGCTTGTATGGCATTTGTAGTCTAGTTATGTATCTGCTTGTATGACATTTGTAGTCTAGTTATGTATCTGCTTGTCTGTCATGTGTAGTCTAGTTATGTATCTGCTTGTATGACATTTGTAGTCTAGTTATGTATCTGCTTGTATGACATTTGTAGTCTAGTTATGTATCTGCTTGTATGACATTTGTAGTCTAGTTATGTATCTGCTTGTATGACATTTGTAGTCTAGTTATGTATCTGCTTGTATGGCATTTGTAGTCTAGTTATGTATCTGCTTGTATGGCATTTGTAGTCTAGTTATGTATCTGCTTGTATGGCATTTGTAGTCTAGTTATGTATCTGCTTGTATGGCATTTGTAGTCTAGTTATGTATCTGCTTGTATGACATTTGTAGTCTAGTTATGTATCTGCTTGTCTGTCATTTGTAGTCTAGTTATGTATCTGCTTGTATGACATTTGTAGTCTAGTTATGTATCTGCTTGTCTGTCATTTGTAGTCTAGTTATGTATCTGCTTGTATGACATTTGTAGTCTAGTTATGTATCTGCTTGTATGACATTTGTAGTCTAGTTATGTATCTGCTTGTCTGTCATTTGTAGTCTAGTTATGTATCTGCTTGTATGACATTTGTAGTCTAGTTATGTATCTGCTTGTCTGTCATTTGTAGTCTAGTTATGTATCTGCTTGTCTGTCATTTGTAGTCTAGTTATGTATCTGCTTGTATGACATTTGTAGTCTAGTTATGTATCTGCTTGTATGACATTTGTAGTCTAGTTATGTATCTGCTTGTCTGTCATTTGTAGTCTAGTTATGTATCTGCTTGTATGGCATTTGTAGTCTAGTTATGTATCTGCTTGTATGGCATTTGTAGTCTAGTTATGTATCTGCTTGTATGGCATTTGTAGTCTAGTTATGTATCTGCTTGTATGGCATTTGTAGTCTAGTTATGTATCTGCTTGTCTGTCATTTGTAGTCTAGTTATGTATCTGCTTGTATGACATTTGTAGTCTAGTTATGTATCTGCTTGTATGACATTTGTAGTCTAGTTATGTATCTGGTTGTCTGTCATTTGTAGTCTAGTTATGTATCTGCTTGTCTGTCATTTGTAGTCTAGTTATGTATCTGCTTGTATGACATTTGTAGTCTAGTTATGTATCTGCTTGTATGACATTTGTAGTCTAGTTATGTATCTGCTTGTATGGCATTTGTAGTCTAGTTATGTATCTGCTTGTATGACATTTGTAGTCTAGTTATGTATCTGCTTGTCTGTCATTTGTAGTCTAGTTATGTATCTGCTTGTCTGTCATTTGTAGTCTAGTTATGTATCTGCTTGTATGACATTTGTAGTCTAGTTATGTATCTGCTTGTCTGTCATTTGTAGTCTAGTTATGTATCTGCTTGTCTGTCATTTGTAGTCTAGTTATGTATCTGCTTGTATGACATTTGTAGTCTAGTTATGTATCTGCTTGTATGACATTTGTAGTCTAGTTATGTATCTGCTTGTATGGCATTTGTAGTCTAGTTATGTATCTGCTTGTATGGCATTTGTAGTCTAGTTATGTATCTGCTTGTATGGCATTTGTAGTCTAGTTATGTATCTGCTTGTATGGCATTTGTAGTCTAGTTATGTATCTGCTTGTCTGTCATTTGTAGTCTAGTTATGTATCTGCTTGTATGACATTTGTAGTCTAGTTATGTATCTGCTTGTATGGCATTTGTAGTCTAGTTATGTATCTGCTTGTATGACATTTGTAGTCTAGTTATGTATCTGCTTGTATGGCATTTGTAGTCTAGTTATGTATCTGCTTGTATGACATTTGTAGTCTAGTTATGTATCTGCTTGTCTGTCATGTGTAGTCTAGTTATGTATCTGCTTGTATGACATTTGTAGTCTAGTTATGTATCTGCTTGTATGACATTTGTAGTCTAGTTATGTATCTGCTTGTATGGCATTTGTAGTCTAGTTATGTATCTGCTTGTATGACATTTGTAGTCTAGTTATGTATCTGCTTGTCTGTCATGTGTAGTCTAGTTATGTATCTGCTTGTATGACATTTGTAGTCTAGTTATGTATCTGCTTGTATGACATTTGTAGTCTAGTTATGTATCTGCTTGTATGGCATTTGTAGTCTAGTTATGTATCTGCTTGTATGACATTTGTAGTCTAGTTATGTATCTGCTTGTCTGTCATTTGTAGTCTAGTTATGTATCTGCTTGTATGACATTTGTAGTCTAGTTATGTATCTGCTTGTATGACATTTGTAGTCTAGTTATGTATCTGCTTGTCTGTCATGTGTAGTCTAGTTATGTATCTGCTTGTATGACATTTGTAGTCTAGTTATGTATCTGCTTGTATGGCATTTGTAGTCTAGTTATGTATCTGCTTGTATGACATTTGTAGTCTAGTTATGTATCTGCTTGTATGACATTTGTAGTCTAGTTATGTATCTGCTTGTATGGCATTTGTAGTCTAGTTATGTATCTGCTTGTATGGCATTTGTAGTCTAGTTATGTATCTGCTTGTATGGCATTTGTAGTCTAGTTATGTATCTGCTTGTATGACATTTGTAGTCTAGTTATGTATCTGCTTGTCTGACATTTCTTAACAAGAAAGTGGACTTGCCCATGGACCCTTTTCAGTCATCCTGAATACAACACACACACACACACACACACACACACACACACACACACACACACACACACACACACACATACACACACACACACACACACACACCCACACACATATATATATATATATATAAAGATAAATATATATGTGTATATATTTATATATGTGTGTGTGTGTATATGTATGTATATATGTATCTATGTATATTTATATATATGTATATATATATATATATATATATATATATATATATATATATATATCAGTAGAGTCTCCGTTAACTGGAACCCAAGTAACAGGCACTCCCAAACAACCAACAATTTTGATTGGCTGGTATGCCGATATACAAGCCAATCAAAAATTGTAAAGTGGAGCCACTTCTACTCAATGCGGAACAGCCCAAAGTGGCTCTCAGCCCAATGTTCCGCATTGAGTAGAAGTGACTCCACTTTTACAAGCTAATAAAAAATTGCAAAGTGGAGCCACTTCTACTCAATGTGGAACAGGGTTTCTCTAACTGATGCTGGAACATAATCACAGAGCTACATGCACTACATAGAAATATTAGAACTTTTTTCACGTTACATTTTATCTCTGTACAGAGAAAGATCCCATAACTTCAATATTTAAGAGAATTCCAACTATGTGGAGACAGTGTATTTAAAATACTACTCTCAAATTTCTTCCATTATTAGCTACATGGTGTATATTCTCTTCAGTACTCTACAATGTCATGGTAGTTGACCCAGGAGGTTGTTATACAACATGAGTGTGTTATATACAATGTGCTATTTATTTTAATAATGACTTGTTATTTTCCACCAATTTCATATATTTAGCTGCTTGAAAACTGTGGAAAACATTTAGTTTGATGAGACAGTATAGTTTCATATTAACTAATGACATTAAATTAGTTTTGGCTCCAGCTTTGAATTCAGGTACCTCACATTTACTCACTACTCATAACATATGGACAAAAACAGTTACAACGATGTTAGCTACTGGAGATGCAGGCAGACATTCCTGTCTCCTTCAGGATTTTATAATATGTGTTCAGTTAATAATTTAAGAGGCTGCCAAACCCCTGAGTGTTTACATGAAGATTGCTGTCTACATTTAGGTGTTAACCGCTCTCTCCAAGGCTAAAAACATAGCCTCTATGAGACCTGATAACATCCCAGGCTACATTCTCAATGGTTTAAAACAGGAGTCAGCAACACCATTGGGTACTATTTTCAACCACAGCCTAAGCACTGGTTTTGTCTCTGCTGGGAATTATAGACTCATTAGCCTAACCAGCCTTATTTGTAAGGCCATGCAGGGAATCATCATGGACCTTATCAACAAGGATATAGAAGGCCTTTAAAGACTTGACCTGAATCAGTTTGGTTTTGTTAAAGGGAGATCCTGCTTGTTGAGCACTGGACAAAGGCAAATTTGTGCATACGGCCTACCTAGATTTGGCCAAGGCCTTTTACACAGTTAATCACTCAGGCATCATTGAAAAAACTCACCCAGCTGAGGGTCAACCCATATACTGTCAGGTGGGTTGCAAACTGGCTCACCGACAGAACATATACAGTCAAAATAGGGGACTCCACCTCCACCAGCAGAACCGTTACCAATGGTGTTCCACAGGGATCAGTGCTGGGGCCCCTATTGTTTGGAATCTACTTCTCAGAAATACAGGCAAAAACAAAAGGTCTGTGGCTAACAAAGTTTGCTAATGACTGTAAACTGGGAGCACTCTTTGAGTCCCCAAATGATGTCAACATTCCAAAAGAAGGACTTATGCAAACCAATGATTGGTGCCAAAGTCATGGTCTTAAACTCAATGCAAAAAAAAAATGTATTATTGTCCCCGCTCACAAAGGCAATGTCCCTACAGATTATCACATTAATAACAACACCCTAAGCTCTAAATCATTGTTCAGATATTTGGGCACACAGGTTGACAGCAACCTTACTTTTGATCACCATGTTTCCACAGTGGTAAGGAAGGCCTTCTATGTTGTTCACCTCATAAGCAAGGGCATAGCTTCCAGAAAAAAAGAGGTTATAACTCCCCTGTACTGTTCTCTCATCAGGCCAATAATAGAGTAGAATGCTTCCTTGGGTATGTACCTAAATAGGCACCTGCAGCAACTGGAAAGACTTCAAAGGTTCCTTTCAAAGAGAATTCAGGGCCTTCAGCATATGGGTTACATGGACAGACTGAAATCACTGTTACTATACTCTGTATCATATAGAGTACTCGGAGGCAACCTGTGCCTTGCATAAATCATAACCTCTGATCCTGCCTTAATGGAAATACTACACATTCGTCAGTCAAATGGTACATGATTCAAATGGTACATGATTCACTTGCTCTAGGGACCTTAACCTAGCATGTGACATCAACAGGACTTTCTGGAGAGACAGATATGGCTCACAAAGGTTGCCTCTCCTCTGGAATAAACTTCCCATACTGGTTAAAAGAGTCCATTTTTAACCCTTTTAAGCATAACTTACACAATTGGATGGGAAACCACAAATTACCCCAGGGATTTCACCTATGGCCCTCTTGGATAGGGGCAGTTGGTGCTGATTTAGATATGCTTATATCATAGACCATATCTTTAGACCCTTAAGGGAACAAGGATTGAACTTGGCTGGGCTTGTAAGGGCCCTAGGGTCATTAGCCTGTTAACCTCTGATGAACCTATGAATCTATATGCTATCCCAAGTAGAATGCCACAAACGATAATGACAGCAGGATGCACAGCACTCATAAAAACATCCAACAAGGAATATTTAAATGTATTAATGCTTTTAATAAAATAAAATATTTGCAAGTTGGTAAGCACTTTCCCCAAACAAACATTGGCTTCATCAGACCGTAATGATAGTAAAACACACAGATGCACATCATTAAATAATCAAATGATCAATTAAAGCATTTCAAACTCACCAATAGCATTCCCCACAACAATCCCCATCTCATATGCTAAGTACATATCTCCTGATGATGTTACCACATATTAAAATAGACAAATCCTATTACTTATAATACTATACATAGAACTCTATTAAAACAACATTAAATAAAACAAAAAGCAGACTCCACTAAACCAAATGGCAAGTAGGTCCTACCTTGGTAACCCCCCCCCCCCCTTGTCAAGCATCGGTCTAATAGAGACCATACTATTCAAGCCAGATCCTTTATCAGCTCTCAACTTAAGGATCCTTCTAAGTTCCACCTCACCAGTCCTGTTTTCAACATTACCTAACCTAAACCCTATATTCAGAGCCTCTATAGCCCTAAATCTAAAATGATGTACCTGATCACTAGCTGCCACATATCTAGCAAGGACATTCGTTGTATTGCCCATTCGTATGCTATAAGAGTGCTCCCTCATGCGCTCTTTAAGTGTACGATCTGTCTTCCCGACATAAAATCTTTTACAGCACCCACACTGTGCCAAATACACCAAATGTTTTGTTGCACATGTTGCCCTTACATTAAATATAAACCTTCTATTAATTTCAGGATGTATAAACACGTCATCACTCTCTATTAAAACCACAAAAATTACAGGAACCACATGGATATGTTCCATAGCCTCCCTCACACCCTTTAATCTCCCAATCTGGGTAACATAACATCATCTTAAGTGACTTATAATTTCTAAATCCAAACTTCGGAGTCTCCCCCTACAACTTTACTGATCTTATCATCCGTCATTAGGAGGGACCAATGGCTCTGAAACACCCTTTTGATGGCACCAACATTGCTAGTGTATGCCATTGGAACCTGAACCATCCCATTAAAACCTCCGGACCTCCCAGCTCCTTGTCCCACTCCAGCTGGGTCCTGGGCTGATGAAAAATAGGGTTTGTCTCATCCCCCCCTCATAGAATCAGCATCCGCTATGATGGAACCCACATCACTGTCTCTATATCCCCCATGCTTCAAAGACTGCCTAAGAGTCTCACAAGCTTTCCTGTATTCTGTATCAACATTGTGCAACTGGGAAATCCTCATACTCTGTCCTTTCATGATGTTATTAAAAACCCTATTAGGGTGCATGCTCCTCCTATGGAGTAAAGAATTTCTATAACATTCTTTCCTAAATAAACTTGTAGTGAGTGTGTGATCTGGCCATTTATTTATCTGTACATCAAGGAACTCCATCAATGTACTCGACCATTTAAAAGTAAATCTTAAGAAATTACTGGACTTGTGTAGTCTCATAACAAACTGTTCTAGACCCTCATGGGGTCCCACCCCACAACAAAAAAAGTCATCACAAAACGATGGTAAAAGAGCACATTCTGCAAATACAAATCCATACCAAACACCTCCTCCAATTCCCACTGCACCATAACGGCGTTGGCATAACTATTGTCACAGCAGGCCCCCATTGCCACGCCATGTTTTTGCTTATAGTACTGATTGTCAAACACAAATATGTTATTACTTAGTACCATATCCATAAAATCACAAATCAATTCTATAAGCCTATGTTCATACCCACTGTGGTTCCTCAAATACCTACGCATATACTCAATCCCCTGCATATTAGGAATGGTTGTGAACAGGGAAACCACGTCTAAAATAACTAATATAAAGTCTCTAGGCTTATCATATTCCTCCATAAACAAAAACAGATCCTGTAAAAATGTTTCATATCTCTCAATATGGTTGTGGATTTGTCCAAAATGGGTCTGACATGCCTCTCAATGAAGATGGAAAAGGGCTCGGTCACCCACCCTTTCCCAGCCACAATCGGTCTAAAACGGGGGACTCTAGAGTTCTTATGTACCTTGGGCAGGCCTCGAACCAGGGGTATAATCTGTGACTCACCCGTGAGGTATTGTGCTGATTCCATGGTTATCGAAAAACTCAGCATATAATCATTCACCATATATCGCATCTCTTTCATCAAATCTTGTATACACTTAAAATCTACCTTCTCATAAACCAACCCATCCATACTATTGACTGAATCAAAATAAAAACTCCTATCCATGACTGCAGTCATGCTGCCCTTATCTGCTGGGCATATTACTATGGAAGTATCCTTCCATATCGCATCAAGTGCTTCTTCCTCACTCCTACTCATATTAAAAAACCTCTTGCCTGTTGGTTTACTATCAAAATGTTTATATAAATCCTGTTCACAGATTTTACAAAAAGCTTTGTGAATTGGATGATTCATTGATACAAAATTACTAAGTTTTTTAAAACCACATTGCCTTGTGTCTGCACCACTATTATCATGAGTTAACCTATGCATAACATTCCTTGCCAATATTCTCAAGTCAATAATAGAGATAGAAACATCCGCTGCCTGTGCAGGAATGAACAACATACCCATACTCAGTACCCCAATCTTAGTCTCAATCAAGGGTCTCTGTGAGAGATTTAAAACTAATGATTGTGTGGTTCCCACATCTTCTTGATAGTGGGATAACTCACAGCCCCCGTCAGCCCTTTCCTCTTGGTATGTCCATGACTTCTCGAGCAACTCGCTGTTCTGTCCCTCTTCTGTCAAATCAGAAAAGGTGGTCTCACAAACCTTCATATGCACTCTTATAGCATACGAACAGGCAATGCAACAAATGCCCTTGATAGATATGTGGCAGCTAGTAATCAGGTCCATCATTTTAGATTTAGGGCTATAGAGGTTCTGAATATAGGTGTTAGGTTAGGTTATGTTGAAAACAGGACTGGTGAGGCAGAACTTAGATGGATCCTTAAGTTGAGAGCTGATAAAGGATCTGGCTTGAATAGTACAGTCTCTATTAGACTGATGCTTGACAAGAGGTGGTTACCAAGGTAGGACCTACTTGCCATTTGGTTTAGTGGAGTCTGCTTTTTGTTTTATTTAATGTTGTTTTAATAGAGTTCTATGTATAGTATTATAAGTAACAGGATTCGTCTATTTTAATATGTGGTGATGTCATCAGGACATACATACTTAGCATATGAGATGGGGATTGCTGTGGGGAATGCTATTGGTGAGTTTGAAATGCTTTAATTGATCATTTGATTATTTAATGATGTGTGTCTGTGTGTTTTACTGTCATTACGGTCTGATGAAGCCAATGTTTGTTTGGTGAAAGCACTTACCGACTTGCAAATATTTTATTTTATTAACAGCATTAATACGTTTAAATATTCTTCGTTGAATGTTTTTATGAGTGCTGTGCATCCTGCTGTCATTATCGTTTGTGGCATTCTACTTGGTGCTTTTTTTTACAGCTGGTTTACTCGTTGGGTGATTGTGTTTGTACTATATGCTATCCCCTTCAATGCTGGAGACAGTGTATTTAGCATACTTTCCTCAGGTTTCTTCCGTTATTAGTTACATGATTAGTACTCTACAATAGCATAGGTTGAGCTTTTATCCACAACACAGGAAGGTGACATTCTTTGAACTGTAGGCACTATATGGCCTTAAAAATCTTGTGTTTCAGTTTAGAATTGTAGTTTGTTTATCATAGGTAAGTATGTTTCTTGTCTCAACTCACAAATGAAGATATACAGTATGCCTTTGGCTGGGATATTTCATTGCTAATTGTTTGATACTCATTGTATTTTTTCAGTCATGACTACAAGAGCTTGGTGGAAGACAGACAGAAACACTCATTTTCAGTTCTTATTTGCTGTAAGTTTTACCAGTGGATCTGTGGGAGCTGCTCTTGTGGCTGATGAATTCATATGTGAAGCCAATATGGTGGAGGATCTCTGCATGAAAACCTATCAATAACTGTTTGGCATTCTGTTAATATTATTCTCTGCTCCAGAGGATGTAGGTTTTCTGATTTAGATTTGGTTTATGTCTGAACATCTGTCTATTACTGATTTTTCTGTTTTTTTTTTTTTGGAACTTGTTCTTGATAGAGTTGTATTGCTGGTTGGCAATATATAATGGTTACTCATTACTCACATTTTTTTTTTTAGTTACATTGAACATATACCCAGGGACTTGACTATCTCACCCCCAGTGTGCACAAACTATACCACATGTTTCCCACTTCAGAAGTCTTCCCACCTAAGTGGGGTAAGTCATTGAATTACTTGCAAGGGAATGATTTCAGACTGTTAAAGACCTATCTTTACTAAGCTGCAAATTTGAGAGGTTCAAGACCTCATTGTAAGTGGGACTGTAATGGAAACACTGTTTTTTACGGATAATGCTGTATGACAGAACATCTATGGGTGGAGTGTCTTTTCCAAATGAACAAGCTAATGGAATGAAGTGGAGGATGATTTTTTTTTGTTTGTTTTCTGTTTGGCTGGAGAGCAATGTGGATATTGGCATCTTTGTTGGTCCTGCTGTTTCTGATGTTTGGCAGGATGTGCTTGAGTAACTATTTTTTAAGTAGGATATGCATGATGTTACTGTCAAACAATGTATTTTATTCTTGGGTACCAGAGAAGGGGTTCCTATTAGATTGTTGAAACTCCATTTACGCGACTATGAAATCATCGACACGTATTACACAAAATACGTAATCATTGAACATGCAAAACCGCGAAATTTGAAATGTCAAAGTGTTTTGGTTGGCCCTTCTGTGGTATAGCTCCATAAGGTAAGTGTGTGATAGTTACAGACCTTAGGGTTCATAGGTTCATAGGTTCATAGGTTGGTACTAGCCATAACAATTCCCTGCATATTTCTTCCCACACTATATACTTCTCTGGACCCCTGTCTAGCAGGGCGACTGACATGATCCTCGGGGTGAATTTCCTATCTCCCATCCAATCATCAAGGTTCCTTTTGAAGAGGGCCAATGAGGCGCTCTACTTGACATGTATGGGCAGTCTACCCAGATAGGGTGCGGGTTAAGGTAAGTGTATAGATAGGTAATGTGTGTAAGATTTAGTGCAGTGTTAGAAGTAGGGTTTTGTTAAATGTATTTATGTCTATTATTTATTTTGTTTGGGTATATCTCTGTAGGGGAAGTGTGCGGTAGTTACGGACCTTAGGGTTAGGGAGGGTTTAAGGGTAGTGCATAGATAGTTGTGTATGTGGGGTTTAGTGTAGGGTTAGAAGCTGAGTTTTGGTGCTGTTAAGGGAAGTGCATAGATAGTTGTGTATGTGAGGTTTAGTGTAGGGTTAGAAGCTGAGTTTTGGTGCTTTACTTTAGGGTTAGGAGTAGGGTTTGGTTAGTGTATGTATGCGATTTATTTATTTTGTTTGGGTAGGTAGTATGTAGTGGGTGGTGGGGATGGCCGACTATGAATGTTCGATATTTTAAATTTTGCGGTTTAGTGAGTTCAGTATTTTCATGGTTCGAGTAATACTTGTCACTGTTTTAGTATTCGATTTAATGGATTTTCATTGTTTTATTATAGACCCCCAGAGAAGTTATAGTCTGTAATATCAGTATACATTATGGTAATGTGTAGTATGTTATGGTTTATGTCATTTCAATGAAAGCTCATTTAATTTAATTCCAAGTGGTTGAACCCATCTGACTGTAAATTAATTTCAATGCAAACTCATTACATAGAAAACCTTCTGTGCAAGAAATGTATCCTAAAGCTAACTCCATGGTTGCAAATCTGTGATGAAAAGAAAAAGAAAAAAAAATCACCACACACAATAAATCAGTGCTGGAGTCCAAATGCAAAATACAGATCGGAGGTTCAACATGATACTGATCATTGCAATCCAAACATGTTCTGCTATACTCATTCCCCAATAACTCTTGTGATAAGAAATGACAACATCACATAATGTTCTATATACTTCTACAATTTTTTGTGGAATGAGTTTTCAGTAAAACAAATTTTCAGTCAAATGGGTTTGACCATTTAGGATTCAATGAAATGAGCTTTCAGTGAAATTACAAAGACCCATATAGTACATGTTGACTAATGCCAGTGAATACTAATAATTAGAAGTGATAAGAAAACTGCATAGTCTACAAAATTACAATAATGCTGTTTAGATACTTAAATTAAGCAGTGTGTGAGCGAAAGGCTTATTAACATGCCTGTCTGTCTGCTAATATGGCACGTAGTCTGATGCCATCAGTGAAGGATCCAAGAGAGGTCCAACACTTTCTACTCCTTCAGTTTTCCTTTAAAAATAATTTAAAATGAACCTTATGCTATTCTGGGCAGCATTAATGTCCACTTGATTGTTATTTGCTGCATATTAGGTTTGAGTCAAGGCTGTAAACTGGCTTTGTACATTCAGCTGTGCTGCTGTGATAGTTAGAGCATGATATATTAAATGAGATTAACTGAAATAAAAAAATGTAGTGAGCCATCACAAAGCTTTCATGAAATATATATATATGAAAGCATCATGATAACAGAATTCTATTATATCTCCTGAATGCAGTTATATTAACCTGGTCCTAATGTAAGGAAAACGGAGATTTTATTTTTGACTCCAGCATGTCAATGACTATTCAGTTGCCATCTTCCTCCTCCACTGACTATTTTCTTTTTCTTCAGCAGGAAGCAATCTGAGCAGGAGTATTTGAAAATGGAATTCCACTCACTCATTATGGATTTTTTTTTAAAAATGCCTATTCCTACCTTCTTCCCTGACCATCAGCATATAGTAGCTGTAGCATGAGTGAGTTTGCTCCCTCCCACTTTTCCTATACAACTTACTACAGCTTTTCACTTCTCCTTTTTTCATATACCTTCTCCCTGGCATCTGCCAAAGGGGAACATTCATGTTGCACAACCCCCCGCCCCCCCTTGCTCTGTTGAGAGAATAGAACAGTGGAGGATTCTTTATTCACTCCTGTATATAGGTTCATAGGTAGGTACTAGTCTATTGGCCCAAGGGCCTACATAAGCCTAGCCAGAAAGTTTCCATAGCTTACGCCACCCAAGAAAGTTATTTTCCTGTATCACTGACCAACAGAGACACAGAAGTGATCCTCGGGGTGTATTTCCTATTTCCCATCCACTCATCAAGATTTTACTTGAAGAGTGCTAATGAAAAACTTTGCTTGACATAGATAGGTAGCTTGTTCCAGAGTATAGGAAGTCTCTGGGACAGGAATCTATCCCTCCAGCGTGTCCTGTTTATTGTGGTGACAAGGTTTAGGTCTCTAGAGTGTGTAGCTTGGAGGGATTGGGATTTCTTTAGGTGTAGCATGTCCAACATCTCTGGGTTTGACATAGTTTTATATGTTAGGCAGAGATCACCTCGGAGTAGGCAATATGCTATGGAGTAAAGCTGGAGTTTTTTGAAGTGGTCAGTGTAGGGCATTTGTTTGAGGCCAGTAATCCTCTTTGTGAGGTACTTCTGTGGCCTTTCCAGCTGCTGCAGATGTTTTGTGAGGTACATTCCAAAAGGGACATTGTACTCTATAATGGGTCTAATGAGTGACGAGTAGAGGGGAACAATGACCTCTTTTTTCCTGGATAAGAACCCTTTTATGATGAGGTGTGCCACGTAGAAGGACTTCCTGACTACTGTGGTGATGTGAATATCAAAGGAGAGACTACTGTCTACCTGGGTCCCAAAGTCTCGTATCACGCATTCAGTGTTAAGTAGATTGCTGCCTATGTGGCAGTTCATGGGTACAGAGTTTTTACCAAAGGGGATGGCACTGCACTTTTTGGCATTTAGCTTGAGGCCATGGCTTTGACACCAGGCATCTGTCTCAGTGAGGCCCTTCTGTAGGATGTCCACATCATTTGGGGACTTGACTATGGCTCCTAGTCTGTAATCATCTGCAAACTTTGTTAGCCAGAGGCCTTCTGTGTTAGCCTGTACTTCAGAGAAGTAGATACCAAACAGGAGAGGTCCTAGGATGGAACCCTGTGGTACTCCACTTGTCACTGCTTTGAGGTCAGATTTGGAGTCTGCAACTTTTACAGTGTGGGTTCTGTCAGTGAGCCAGTTGGCAACCCATCTTGTGATGTAGGGATTTATACCTAGTTTTGTGAGTTTAACTATAATTCCAGAATGGGGGATGGTGTTGAAAGCCTTGGTGAGGTCAAGATAGGCTGTGTGAACCACCTTACCCTCATCCATGGCTTTGGTGACTGCCTCAAAGAAGTCGATCAGGTTCAGGAAGCATGATCTGTCTTTCACAAACCCGAAGTGGGCAGGATCCAGAGTTTGGAGATTACCAATGTCTTTGTTTATGAGTTCCATGATGATACATTCCATGGCCTTGCAGACCAGGCTTGTCAGGCTAATAGGTCGATAGTTCCCGGGATCAGTGGTGGCTCCCCCTTTGTGGAGTGGGATAACTGTTGCTGTGCGCCATTCAGTGGGCACAAAGCCTAATGTGAGGCTGTTATTGAACATGGTGCTTAAGTGGGGAGCCAGTTCATTCTGAAGTTCGTGTAAAACGCAGCCTGGGATGTTGTCCAGTCCCATGGATGCTGTGTTTGTGGCTTTAGAGAGTGCAGCTTTTACCTGCATAGTTGTGATTACAGGGACTCTGCATTCTTCCTGTATAGATATGGGGCCTTTAGGGGGTGAGAGGGGGGTAAAGTTAGCACTGAACCTATCTGCCAGGATGTTGGCAATATCAGTTGGTTCTGTAATTTTCGTGCCTTTGTGCTGTAACTCAGAGCAGATCTGGGTGTTGCCATCTAGATTCTTGACATAGCTATAGAATGCTTTGTGGTTGTCCTTGGATTTAGTGGCAATTTTGTTTTTGTAGCGAGCTTTGGAGGATCTTATAAGGGATCTCAGCTTCTTACTGAGGCTGACCAGGGAGCTCCTTCACTCATGGGATTTTACTCTCTTTTGCAACAGTTTCTTCCTTCTGTTGTACAGTTTGTTTATGGCAGGGGAACACCAGATTGGCTTCCTTTTTTTGGAGGATAGCGTCTTGGTTCTGTTTGGGATAGCACAATCCATGCACTCGTGTAAGTGCTTATAGAGTGCATTTGTGTAGGATTCAGCAGTTGTAACTGTATTGCCCATCTGCATGGGTGTCATGAAGTTCACCACTTCTGTCTTAAGAAGCATGAAGTTGGCTTTGGAGAATTTTTTTTACTGTGGTTTCCTTAATGGGGGGTGGGGGGGTGGGGGTGGGATGTGGATATCAAGGGTGATAAGCTTATGGTCGGATTGGACCAACGAGGAGTTGACTTCAGGTGTGGAACACCAGTCACTCATGTTGGTAATGATTAGGTCTAGGATATTGTTGCCCCTGGTTGGGGTGTGGATAAGTTGATCTAGGGCATTGGAGTTTATGAATTCCAGAAAGTGTTGAGCTAAGGAGTTGGTACACGAGTAGTTTTCCCAGTTAATGGTGGGGTAGTTGAAGTCACCCATTATTAGGGTGTTTGGTTGAACCCTAATATTTTCCAGTACATCAAGAAAAGAGGAGTGGGAATCCTGGGGCATGGTGGGGGGAGTCTGTAGCAAGCTACAATTTGGATTGCAGTTTTGCCCAGAGTTAGTTGCACTTGGATAACCTCGGATGCATTATGCTGAGCAACTAGCCTGGAGGTGTGGATATTCTTAATGAATATGGGCACACCTTCGCCTTTGGTGTTTCGGTCCAGGTTATATCATCACCTTTGTTTGTCTGTCTGTCTGATGTCAAACATCCATTTTCATAAATAAGTGACTGGCATTGTGAACAGTTGTGTTTCTGCCATGCTGGAGGACTAGCAAAAATTAGGAAATGTTCAAGAGTTAAACAAACAAAGCCTGTACAGCTTATTAATCTTGAAGGAAACATCAACTTTTAATAAATTAATGTGACATCCTTCAACCCACTTGCTCAGAATAAACAACAGATACATTCTGGAAATCCATTGTCTGCTATTAAAGAAGAACAAACACATTCTATATTGTTGCAGATTAGTATATTTTATAGATATAATTGCTATTCCTTACTGTTATTTTTGTAACTATTTGTTATACATTAAGCCTAAAGGTTAAGACAGACATGACTCACACTGTCAAAATATATGACGCCAAAGTACACAGAGAACAAGTTGTAACATGCACATTTTCTGTGGTAGTTTTCAATATAACTAGGAAACAGTCCTTATAGAGAACAGAAAAAAATGATGGGTAGAATTTTTTAAGTCTGTGCACATTCTTTTCCTGCATAGAATTTACTTTTAAATGAGCATGCTGTTATTGTGATATGCTACAAGTGATCTTTAAGAATCTCTAACATAAATACCTTTTTATAGTTTTCCAGTACAGTGCTTTTTGACTACTAGACTAATGCAGTTATATTAAAAGCTTCATATATATGTTGGTTTAGAATCTGTATTATACCATGACCCCCCCAAAACGTGCACGCTGATTGGCCAGCGTGCCCGTTGTAAATCGAGATGTACTGATGGAAAAAGGTCCGGTCGCCCGGACTTTTTTCCATTAGTATAACTCGTTTTTTTAAAACACTGTCTCGCTATGTTAAAAGGGTTTAACATAGCGAGACAGCTTTAAAATAAGCAATGGAGATCTCCGTTGCTTATTTTAAAGCTGTCTCGCCATGTTTAACCCATTTAACATAGCGAGACAGTGGTTAACGGAGAAAGCAAGATCTCCGTTGCTTTTTTAGTGTCTCGCTATGTTAAATGAGTTTAACATAGCGAGACAGTTTTAAAATAAGCAACGGAGATGTCCGTTGCTTATTTTAAAACTGTCTCGCCATGTTAAACTCATTTAATATAGCGTGACATTCAAAAAGCAACGGAGATCTTGCTTTCTCCGCTTTTGCTCACACTCTGATGTACTGCGCAGGCGCAGTACATCAGAACTGCCGGATGCCAGGCATCTGCGGAAGGGCAGTAAACAGGCATTATACTATGCCATTATTTAAGAAAAGTAACAGTTTCTTTTCTTAAATAATGTCATGGTATAATAGCAATAACCCACTTCTGGTGTGGTAATGCTAAATTTACCCACGGTTGGCTTTGTTTGGTCCGGGCTTCACCGGGACCAAACCACGCCAACCGTGGGTAAATTTAGCATTACCCACACCCAGGCGTGGGTTATTGCTATATTACTCAACAACAGCAACATTCTGGAACTGCCCCAAACCACTGAGCGTTAAGAGGTCATGTGCAGTTTAGCATGTGCATGAGAGCTAGCTGACTAGGAAGTTCTGTACAAAACAGATAATATACATTTGTGTAAGCTGAACTTACCATAACAGTAGATGTTCAAATGTTTAATGCTGCAGTAGCCTTGACTATGCTGATTTATGAACAGTCTTAGGAAATTCTCTTGCAAATAAATATTGATGGTATGCCAGTGACTTATACTCCAAAGAAAGTACCAATAGCTGTAAAGATATGAAACAAATAAAAAGTGTAAGTTATTATATGAGTTCTCTAGCAACATCCTGAAGCACATATTTGTAAGGCTTCACAATAGTGAAGGTCTGATATTTTTATGTTATTTTTACAGGGTGGTTGTACTTCCTATACCCACTTGTAGAAACTGTGAATCCATGCCCCTTACATATGTAATCAGTGGGATTGCTGTACCTCAAAAAAATAAATAAATAAATTAAAAAAAAGACATATATATATATATATATATATATATATATATATATATATATATATACATATATATATATATATATATATATATATATAGAGAGAGAGAGAGAGTTAAAAGAAGTCCACATTTCACATATTCAACGGCTTAAAGGTCAGTGAGACTAAACCAATGCAGGCATGATTAAAATGCAATTAGAGCCAAAGGAATTGGTGAATTATATAGTTAATGTTTCAAAGTGAGCAAGGTTCTTATTTCTGGCAGAAAAGTCTAGATGATGAAATAATAAATTGTGCATATTCACTATACTGTTTGGAAGGTACAGACTCCCCATACATTCATTAGGTTTCCATTTAACAGTTACCAGCAGCAGAAATGTTCTAATGAGCAGTTGTACCAATAGCTGATGGTTTGGAAGGTGAGTCAAATATAATAAGTGATGTAAACGTGTGGGGTCATACATGACAAGATCATAAGAAGAGACTGATATAGATGCTAAATATATGAAGATTAATATGAGTAAACTTAAAATAAAATAAATTTGAGTGTGAGCTCTGAAATACAGGGATCACTTTCTAACATCAGCGGGGACTGAAGCTTAATACAGAAAATGTAATAGCAATTGTGCCACCATGAGTGATAGAAGACAAATATGCATTGCACAGGAATGATGCATTATCTTGAAAAATGTGTACCTAACATCATTCATACAGTACCTCGAAGAAAAAAATGAGAACAAGATGTTGCCTGGAAATGGTACAGTGAACAGGGAAAAGTTCTGAAATGCTCAAGAAACCAGTCACAGAAGTACTGATATTAAAATACTGTGATATGAATAAGGCAGCTGTGCTGTATGTTGATGTAAATCATAATGGTGTAAGAGCTGTGATCTTATAAAACAATGAATCACTTGCCATGTAATAAGATTATTTACAGAGGCAAAAAAAGAGATATGCTCAGATAGAAACAAATTATATCAATAATATATGGATATGAAAATTTATTTATTTATTTATTTACATTTGTTGACTGGGAAAATCTGACTGGACACAGGTCCTTTTTCAGTGGAGGCCCAGGGAGAAAAGCTCCACAATAAAAACAACAATTAAAAACAACAATTAATTACAAGTTACAAGACGTATAGGTAGGTTTTAACAATAGTAGTAAACAGTTATAGTTCAAAATGAAATTATTTAGTTAAATGGTACAACACTTATATCATTGGTCCCATAAAGACTAGCAAGTATTTTAATAGCTGAGCTAGCAGCTATTACCCTTGAATAACAGTGGCTAAGATTACAGCTAAGATATAGGTTTACAAGCAATGTATTTGGCTGCAATCCAAGGTAGTTAGAGGGGTGGAAGAAAGGGATTAGAGAGGTTGGGGTAGAGATGTTAGAGAGGCTTGTTACAGGGGCATGTCCAGTACGCATGTCCAGTACTGTTTTAGATGAGATTTTAGAGCAGCTTTGAAGTTAGTGCGTGATGACACAGACGTTATAGTGTGAGGAAGGGTATTCCATAATTTTGCTACGGGGTAGGAGAAGAGAGCTTTTCCAGCAGAGTTCCTGGTTTTAGTTACCTGTAATTGATTTTTGTTGCTGGAGAGTAGTGGTCTGGTGGTATGGTAGGGGTGGAGTAGATTTTGGAGGGAGGGGACTTTTAGAGGATGATTTAGTAGTTTGTGGGTGAGTGAGAGTTGGTACCATTGAAGGAGGTGAGAGAGTTCTAGCCAGCCTAGTTCCGTAAGTGAGGTGCAGTGGTGGCTACGGTAGTTTGCGCCAATGGCAAATCTTGCTATTTTGTTGTAGCAAGCTTTGAGTTTACCTAACTCACTTTGCCTTAGGTTAGTAAATATTGGAGAGGCGTAGAGTAGGGTGGAGATAAGGTGGCTATTTGCAACTGAAATCTTGGCTGTTTTGGTGAGTAAATTGCTTATTTCTGTATAAAGCTCCTAGTTTTTTGTGTACTTTTTTATGGTTAACAAGATCTGGATGTCAAACTTTTGGTTATTGTCAATTCCAACTCCAAGTAGTTTGGTGTGGTCTGTTGGGGAAATATTGGTATTGTCATTGGCTTTAATATTAAATTGGTGGGTGTTTAGATTGTGTTTGGTGGGTTGGAAGATGAGGAGTTTTGTTTTGTTTGGGTAAAGTATTAATTGTGCATCTGAAAGCCAAGTTTCAACTGAGGAAAATGCTTCCTGTGTGGTCTTTTGAAGTTCAGGTAGGGAGTGGGCTGAGCAGATGATGGTGGAATCATCTGCATAATGTATGAGAGTGGCTT
Organism: Protopterus annectens; assembly: GCF_019279795.1. Taxonomy (NCBI): domain Eukaryota; kingdom Metazoa; phylum Chordata; order Ceratodontiformes; family Protopteridae; genus Protopterus; species Protopterus annectens. The sequence continues at coordinate 1,582,405,453 of NC_056733.1, read as the reverse complement.
GTTTGGTAGCAGAGGCTAGATTATTAGTGAACATGAAGAAGAGCAAGGGTCCAAGGATGGATCATTGGGGAATGCCTATTGAGACAGGGAGTTGGGGGATATAGCATTATGCCAAACAATGGATTGATGGCAGTCAGTCAGGTAGCTCTGGAACCAGTTTGTGACAGATTGAGAGAAGGATAGAGTATTGAGGACAGTGATGAGTTGTTTATGAGAGACCATGTCGAATGCTTTTAGATAGGTCTAGGAAAGTTGCAGAGCTGAAATAACCATTGTTTTTATGTTGAAGGATTGTATTAGCGAAAGCAAGTAAGGCAGTGGTTGTGCTGTGGTATTTTCAGAAACCATGCTGTGTGTTAGATAGGAGATTGTTAGCAAGGAGGTAGTCTAGAACCTGAGAGTGAATGCATCTCTCAAGTATTTTTGATAGAGGAGACAGAATTACTATGGGCTGGTAGTTGGTGAATTCTCTGGAGGGCCCACCTTTGATGAGGGGCATAATGTGGGATATTTTCCATTGTGAAGGGACATAGCTTTCAGATAAAGATCGGTTAATAACGATTGCAACTGGATAGGCTAGGGCTTCAGCTGCAATTTTAAGGTACTCAGCTGGGAGGTTGTCAGCTGCTAGTTTTGTGGCCTTTAGTTTCGATAAGAGTTTTTTTATGTTGGAGGTAGGGATAGGAGAAAAGCGAATGCAGTATGTTTGTGATAAAGACGTTCAGGTAGACATAGACCACAAATTATTCCAATAAATATTCAGAATATCTTTGACATGGCACTTTCAATATTCCAAAAAATATTAAATCCAAAATTCAGTATTATACTGATTTTATGGAACAATGACCGGAAAGTGACATATAAACAAAACATGAAATTGTACATAGTAGATATATGGTGTAGAGCACATTTACCAGAGCACAATGAAAAATTGATAGAGGATGAATTAGAGATTTTTTTTTAGTAATATTGCATTTGTTAGTGGCAAAAAAGTCCATAGGAATACTTATTTAGGGATTCATTTACTGAGAGAAGTTGCACTGGGAGGCTGACCTCCACAAAAAAAAAAAAAAATCATAAGAAAGAAATTCAGCCTTATTATTTTTAAGGAAAAAATAAGTTGTAAACAAACACATGGCACCATGTACTTTTTCTGAGTACCTTTATTCATTAAGCATTTTCATCCCAATAATTGGTCCTCATCAGAATAATAAAAACACCTTCTTTAAATATTACTCATACTCCATGGCATTATACAAAAGTCACCAACCAATGATAATGGATGTGTTTTTCCAGGACATTTAAACAAATATAAAATCTACAGTTTCACATTTTTAAATGAGCAATAACTAATTAGTTAAATTAAGAACTTAGAACTAAATTATCTAAAAATCAACAGTACTAATTTCTTTCACTTATGTAAACAAACAGAAAAGCATGCATAAAAAGCAGAAATAATACACTTGTGTTGTAAGTGTTAAGAGAAATTAAATGTAAAAAAATTAAAAATAAAGTGATGTATCCATTATTTTATTTCATTTCATTTAATTCACCCAATTGTTCACATCATAACTTATTTGCTCTTAATTCTAAAATACTTTTAATAGAGATGTCCTCATTTAATCCAGGTCTTATATTTGGGCTTATTAAAATTTGCCAGTACAACTAACTATACTTATTAGTTGTTTCCCATAGGCCAACCCTTTCAAACGTGGTATTCTTTCTAAAGCAAAAAAAAAAAAAAAAAAGACTTTCTTAAAATTAATACAGACACCAATAGTTTTGGCTAAAACAGTGGTCATATCCTTATTCTTAATGCTATAATTATGTTCATACATATATTTTCTCAATTCTCATTCTGTTTTCCCTACATAAAAAAAAAAAAACTTGTGTCGGATTCACATTTAGCTAGGTATACAACTCCAAAAAAAAGTGACCACCCCTTTCAATCCATCTTGCTGTTTTAAAAATAGTAACTCTCTACTAAACCTTAACTTTTTAAACAGGTAAAACTCAAGTTACCTACTTTCACATCTAACTTCTCTAGTGCACACTGCAGAGTGCATTCTTTTCAATCTTACCTTTAAGCATCCCTGTGACTAGCACTTTCTCTAATACCTGCTGGAAAGCACTAGGAAGCCTTAAACTCATACAAACACTGAACTCTCCTTGTTAACAAGGAGAAATTAATAGTAGGCACTAAGCCTATAATTGCAAAGTACCTTGCTAAGGAAACAGCTCCTATACTTTACAAAGAAAAACAAGCCCCAAACCAGGCATGTCCAAGGGTCAGCTTCCGGTGATTCTTCCTGTCCACCTGGTGAATCTGGGCATACTGGGGCAATGCAGCAATTGCCTCATGTACACAGACAACCCTCTCCTCCTACCACCCAACACTACAACCTGTGAGAGATGCACTTACATAGCCAAAATGGAAGCAAAGCTCTCTCCACCCAAGATTGTGCTAAACAGTCAAGAGGAGAAGGTTAACACCCACACTACACCTCAAGCAACACATAGCCCTTCTAAACCCGCACCACCAACTCCCCCATATAGCAACACTAAATCCACATATGCAGAGGCCCTTAACTGTAACCTGCCCAAGCAACAAAGACCTCTGAAGCTGAAACGCAAACAAACACCAATCACAACCAATGTGTCACATAGTTCACAACACCAGTGTGCCACCCAGCAACAGCCCCTAAGGCAAGACAATGTACCTAACACTTTAGTCATAGGTGACTCTATAGTCTGGCACACTGATGTCCCTCTCACCAGGTTGAATAAGGAGAAAATTACAGTCAGCTGCCTGTCGGGTGCCAGGATCCGCCACATAATGCATGCACTCAAGTCACTCCACAACAAGTACAAATATGACTCTGTCATTGTCCATGTTGGAGTGAATGACTTGAGACGCACCTCCTGGACTACATGAAAAGAGACATGGAAGAGCTCTCGGATCATGTGGCCCAGGCAGGTATGACCCTAGCCCTGAGTAGCATCCTGCCTTCACCCAGAATGATACCACAATATAAGGATAAAATGATTGACTTCAACAATTGGCTAAGCTTATGGTGTCATTCAAAGGGGATCCAGTATCTGTCTGCCTGGGATGACATGATTGACAGACCATGATGCTTTGCCAGAGATGGTCTGCACCTGTCGCCCCTGGGATTCAGGTTACTGGCTAAGGCTCTTGCCACCCCTATAGTGCCTTTTTTAGGCAAACTTCAAAGGACAAAACCACCACCATAACAGGTACAAGCATGCAAAATCTGAAGGTAATGCTACTCAATGCTAGAAGTCTAAACCTCAAAATGCACTCTCTCGAGGCACTCCTAAAAATGGAGAACATCGATATCTGTGCAGTAACTGAGACCTGGTTCAAGGCTCCAGAGAGCACCCCTGCAATACCAGGCTACAACGTCTACCACACTTTTCGGCCACCAAACCAGGACCGAAACACTAAATGTGGAGGAGTGTCAATATTCACCAAGGATATTCACACCACCAGGCTAGTTGGCCAACACAATGTGTCTGAAATTCTCCAAGTGCAACTAACCCTAGGTAAGACTGCAATCCAAATTGTAGCTTGCTACAGATCCCCCACCATACCCCAAGATTCTCACTACACCTTTCTAAACATACTGGAAAATATTAAGATAGAACCAAACACCCTAATACTGGGTGATTTTAACTACCCTGCCATTAACTGGGAAAACTACTCATGTCCCAACACCTTTGCGCAACGGTTCTTGGAATTCATAAATTCCAACGCCCTGGATCAACTAATCCATAGTCCCACCAGGGGCTCCAATATCCTAGACCTGGTCATTACCAACATGGGAAATCAATGCTCCATACCTATGGTCAGCCCCTCGTTAGTCAGGTCTGACCATAAGCTAATCACCCTTAACATCCACATCCCACCCCCACCCCCCAGTAAAGAAACCACCATAAAAAACTTCTCCAAAGCCAACTTCATGCTACTCAAGTCAGAAGTGACAAACTTCATGACACCCATGCAGACGGGAACTGAAAGTTCAACTGCTGAATCCTAAACTAAGGCACTGTACGAGCACATCCACTCATGCATGAATCGTGCCATCCCAAATAGAACCAAAATGCTCTCATCCAAAAAAAGGAAGCCAATTTGGTGGTCCCCTGCCATAAACAAACTTTACAACAAAAGGAAGAAACTTTTGCAGAAAAGAGGAAAATCCCAGGATGCAAAAAACTCCCTTACTAGCCTCAGTAAGAAACTGAGATGCCTCATAAAATCCTCCAAAGCTAGTTACGAAAATAAAATTGCCAAAGATTCCAAAGACAACCACAAAGCATTCTATAACTATGTCAAGAATCTAAATGGCAATGCTCAGATCTGCTCTGAGCTAAAACAGAATGGCATTAAATATACTGATCTGAAGGATATTGCCAATATCCTGGCAGATCGATTCAGTGCCAACTTCACCCCCCTCTCACCTCCTAAATGGCCCATCTCAATACCGGAAGATTGCCAAATTCCAGTAATAACGGCCACACAGGTACAAAACGCACTCTCTAAAGCCAAGAATACAGCATCCATGGGACCAGATGACATCCGGGCTGTGAACTACATGAACTACAATATGAACTGGCACCTCACCTAAGTGTCATGTTTAATCATAGCCTCACCTCAGGTTTCGTGCCCATTGAGTGGCGCAGAGCTACAGTTATCCCAATCCACAAGGGGATCCACCTTGGATCCCAGAAACTACCGTCCCATCAGTCTGACAAGCCTTATCTGCAAGGCCATGGAGCGTATTATCATGGAACTTATAAACAAAGACATTGGCAACCTTCAAACACTGGACCCCACCCAGTTTGGGTTTGTGAAGGGCCGATCTTGTCTCCTGAACCTGATTGACTTCTTTGAATCAGTCTCCAGAGCCATGGACAAGGGTAAGGTGGTCCACACAGCCTATCTAGACCTTGCCAAGGCCTTTGACACCATGCCCCACTCTGGAATCATAGATAAACTTACTAAGTTGGGCATTAATCCCTATGTCACCCATTGGGTTGCTAAATGGCTTACTGATAGAACCCACACTGTAAAAGTAGCCGACTCCAAATCCAGCTCCAGACAAGTGACAAGTGGAGTACCTCAGGGTTCAGTCCTGGGGCGCTCTTGTCTGGCATCTACTTCTCTGAAGTACAGGTCAACACTAAGGGACTCTGGCTAAGAAAGTTTGCAGATGACTGCAAACTGGGAGCCATTATTGAATCCCCAAATGATGTGGATACTCTACAAAAGGGCCTTACAGAAACAGATGTTTGGTGCCAGAGCCATGGGCTCAAGCTCAATGCCAAGAAATGTATTGTTATCCCCTTTGGGAAAAACATGTATCCATGAATTACCATATAGGTGGCAGTACACTAAACACAGAAAGTGTGATAAGAGACTTAGGGACACAGGTGGACAGTGGTCTCACCTTTGATAACCACATCGCCACAACAGTCAAGAAATCCTTCTATGTGGCACACCTCATCACGAAGGGCTTTTCATCCAGAAAAAGGAGGTCATTGTCCCACTGTACTCATCCCTCATTAGACCCATTATTGAATACAATGCCCCATTTGGTATGTACCTCTCAAGACATCTGCAACAACTGGAAAGGCCTCAGAAATACCTCACTAAAAGAATCACAGGCCTAAAGCAGATGCCCTACGCTGACCGCCTTAAAAAACTCCAGCTATACTCTGTCGCATATCGTCTACTCAGAGGCAATCTCTGCTTAACATACAAGGCCATGTCAAACCCAGAGCTGTTGGACATGCTCCACTTAAAGAAATCCCAATCCCTCAGAGCTACACGCTCCAGGGATCTAAACCTTGTCATCACAATAAACAAAACATGCTGGAGGGATAGGTTCCTGACCCAGAGACTCCCCAGACTCTGGAATAGATTGCCCATACATGTAAAGCAGAGTGCCTCTTTGGACCTCTTCAAGAGGAACCTTGACGATTGGATGGGAGAAAGGAAATTCACCCCAGGGATCACGTCAGTCGCCCTGCTAGACAGGGGTCCAGGAAAGTAAATAATGTGGGAAGAAATAGCCAGGGAATTGTTATGGCTAGGCTTGTATAGGCCCTAGGGCTGATAGCCTAGTACCAACCTATGAACCTATGAACCTATGAACCAAGTGTAGTACAGTTATTATTTCCTCTGCAATGTATCTTTTAGAATAATTAACCACTGTCACACTCAATGACACAAAACTATTGCTACACTGAAAACAATAATCACATTTACTCATAGCCCCTTTTGTGACCTTAGAAAATGACCCTTTTTCTAGTCTTTCCTTAATATTTTTACCCATTTTATATATTACCCTGGGTTTTTCTCCCAACATTTCTTTTAAATTACTTTTTTTCTATAGTCAGTTCCCCATTCTTAATTATAACATTTTTGATAGTATTAAATTTATTGCAATAAAGGGTAGGCATACTTCCTATATATTTAGAACTATTCACTTTCTTAGTTTTGATTGGGAAAGTATTCATAGTTTTCACTAAAATAGATGGAAAATCAGATGTTTCACTTTCTTAGTTTTGATAGGGAAAGTATTCATAGTTTTCACTAAAATAGATGGAAAATCAGATGCACATATATTATAAATTTCCTGTACTATTTGTTCAATGAATTGACTAGGGTATCCCTCTCTACAAACATATCCTTCATTATTTTTTCTTCTTCAAAAAGGTACTTAATCCAATAGCATGATAGTGCAAACAAATAAATCAAGCTGAACAAGAAAGATTTTAAAAATGTTGAGTGTAGCATGTTTTTTTTTATATTGACTGTTGATGTCCAGAGTTATAGAATTAAATAAGTTTTTCTAGTTTCATTCAAATACTAGCAGAATTAAAAAATAATGTAATGATATAATGTGAAAGTTTATGGTTGGCTAAACAAAATGTCTTTTAATGTTTAATACATAAACTATTGATAGTTGTTATGGATATTAATAAAAATGAAAAGGGTATAAATTCACTTTTACTTTATATTTCCATTGACTTACAAAATGTAATATTTCATGAAACGTATCTGAAGTATTAAAAATGGAGCATGCTTATGGTATATTTAGGCACTGGCAGCAGCACCATGACTGCCCTTCTTTCCTTTCTTGAAACCATAAACCTCGAACGCGAATCAGGCAAGTTTGTGTCCACACTATTCCTAGATCTGTCAAAGGCCTTTGACACCATCTCACACACCATACTTATATCCCAACTCTCCACCCTACACCTCTCTTCCACAACCATCATCTGGTTTTCCAGCTACTTGTCCAACCACCAACAAGCTGTCCAATGGAAAATGTCAACCTCCCCCTTCTTTCCCACACCCACAGGTGTCCTAAAAGGTTCTTTTCTTGGCCCTCTTCTCTTCAACCTATTAATTAACAACTTCACCAATCCATTCCAGACTAATCTATCATCCAATATGCAGATGACTCAACAATCATCTGCTCAGCCTTCTCCCCTCCGAGCTCCTAGCAAAAACCCAACTAGCCTTTTCTAAAACAGAAACCTGGATGCAGTCTAACCATCTGGCACTAAATGCAAATAAAACCAAACTAATGTTTTTTTTCCTACCAAAAACTCCATTGACAAATCCACATTCACCATACAGAGCCAAAACAACACCCTCCTTGAAATCATTCCCAACACCAAGCTTCTTGGCATCAATATTGATGAAGAACTAAAATTTGATACCCACATCCTCTCTGTAATCAAGAAAACCCACCAAAAGTTAGATTACCCTCTTTTCAGGCACAACCACTTCCTAAGCCCCTCTACCCATTAAACTCTTGCATCCACCTTCCTACTCCCCTCCCTTATGTATGGTGCCCCTCTTTTTACCAATCTCCACCTTGGCCTTTGGTCCAAACTTGAATCCTGCTACCACAAGATCTCCAAATTTGCAACCAATTCAAAGAACTCATCCCACCACTGCCACTCCCTCCTCACCCTCAACTGGCTTGAACTACCCAACTATCTCAGTTACCTACAACTCACCACTGCTCACAAGCTCATCCTTAAACCTGCCAACTGCACAGCTCTCGCTACTTCCTTAAAACTTTACATTCCCAACCTCTCACTCAGATCCAAAAACCAAAATCTTCTTCAGGTCCACAAACCTGCACAACCTCCTGGCCATCTACTGCTGTCCCACTCCTTAGCTAAACAGTGGAACTCTTTCCTCACACACCTATGCAACCTACCTAACCATACAAATTTCAAATCTCAATAATATAGAAAAGACTCCACTACCGAATAAATTAACCAACGTTAAAAGGATTGAATCAGAAACAAAGAAAAACGCTGGGTACACACGGCAGAATACTTTGATACTTTAATACAAACAAATAGTAAGTGCTTTCATGACCAAATGCTGCTTCATCAGACTACACCTTAAAAAAACGAAATAGACTATTTAAATAGTATGATGTAACGAAATCAAACCAATCATGTGCATCACCAATCAGTCATATGCCCTAATTAAAACTGTAGTTTAACTAATTCCTGTCTTAAAAATTATAATAAATATTAAAACATGTGTCTAAGTAAAAGATCCATATGACAAATGAAAACTAAACAACTGTACACAAATGTAATACTGCTAGTGCTTAAGGTTCCTAGATTTCAAAGCAGGTTTAAGAGAAACCCTGCCATTCAAACCTGGAGGTTTATCCGCCTAAAAAAACAAAATCCACCTTTGCTCAATACCCTCAGTTTTGTTATATAGATCCCCTCCTCTCATACTAGTCTTAACAATCTCTAGCACCAAGAATCTAAATGCATGGCCGATGCCTTCCTCCTTAACATGCAGTGCCAATGCACTACTTTCTTTCCAATTCCTTATGTCCCTTAGATGTTCTAGAATCCTTTCTTTAAGTGAACGATTGGTTTTATCAATATAAAAGGAATAGCATAGTGTGCAATAACAAAAGTAGATCACATTTTTGGTTGTGCAATCTGCATAAAAGCTGCAATCAATTCTAAAACCTAAACTGGGGTGTACAAACAATGCCCCTTTGTGAATGTGTGTGCATGCCATACATCTTCTGCAAGCATAAGTGCCTAATCTGTCGGATCTAACAGATCTAAAAAAGTCTTGGGGTTTATAACAAAGATGGCTTTTCAATGATCTATTGTTATGAAAAGCAAAACCGGGAGTATCACCTATCACACCTTCTAACTCACTAACAGTCGATAGGATGTCCCAGTTGTTCTTAATTACATCAAAAAATACATTGGTATTGCTGGCAAAGGTAAGGGGCATTCTCACTGCATTGGCTGTAGTATTACTGTTATATGGAGCCAATGCTCCTAATTCACCCCCATCTCAAGCCACTTATCTCTCTTAACATAATATGGTGCGCACCTACCTAGCCTCTCACTCCATTCATTCTTTATTTCATTTTCAATGTTGGATAATATTTTTCTGCCAAAAATGTGATCTACTTTTTTTATTGCACACTATGTTATTCCTTTTATATTGGCAAAACCAATCGTTCACTTAAAGAAAGGATTCTAGAACATCTAAGGGACATAAGGAATTGGAAAGAAAGTAGTGCATTGGCACTGCATGTTAAGGAGGAAGGCATCGGCCATGCATTTAGATTCTTGGTGCTAGAGATTGTTAAGACTAGTATGAGAGGAGGGGATCTATATAACAAAACTGAGGGTATTGAGCAAAGGTGGATTTTGTTTTTTCAGGCGGATAAACCTCCAGGTTTGAATGGCAGGGTTTCTCTTAAACCTGCTTTGAAATCTAGGAACCTTAAGCACTAGCAGTATTACATTTGTGTACAGTTGTTTTGTTTTAATTCGTCATGTGGATCTTTTACTTAGACACGTTTTAATATTTCTTATATTTTTTGACAGGAATTAGTTAAACTACAGTTTTAATTAGGGCATATGACTGATTGGTGATGCACATGATTTGTTTGATTTAGTTACATCATACTATTTAAATAGTCTATTTCATTTTTTATAATGTAGTCTGATGAAGCGGCATTTGGGCGTGAAAGCGCTTGCTATTTGTTTGTATTAAAATATCAAAGTATTCTGCTGTGTGTATCCAGCATTTTTCTTTGTTTTTAATTTCAAATCTCAGCTACTCTCTCATCTTTCTTCCAAATGGGAATACACTTGCCCACTCCAACTTAACCCCTCCCTCATTCCACCTTGCACTTACTCATCCAGCTACCTCTACTATTACTATTGCTTCATCCCACCCAAAACAATTCCTCTCCTACCAAAAACTAATTTTCTCTCTAATATCTATTGTACTATACTCTCCAATCTCAATTATACTTTTACCCTCTCCATGCATAATATTTTCCTAACGTACTAATGGCTAGTAGTTATATAATTTGAAACGTAAACTACAATTGAGTTTATAACAAAAATATTCACTTTATATAAATGTTGAAATTTCTGTATTGAATTAAGTCTTTTCATTTTTGTAACTTTGTGACAAGCCAATTGCAAATATCATGGAGCTTATCTGTAAATGTTTGATTAGCTGTATGAACTATGTCCTTTTGTAACATGTGAAATGTAACTTGCAATTATTGTGGAGCTTTTCTCCCCGGGCCTCCAATGAAAACAGGCTCTTCTTGGCCCAGTGGACTTCCCTGGTCATCAAACTTAAATAAAATAAAAAATAAAATAAATATGTTTTTCTCTATATGGCTGATAAGATATTACCTACTGTTCAGATGGCAGTTTGTTAAAATACCAAAAAGTGTGTATTTTGTAGTAGCCACTTGTAATTCCAAGACTTATTAGTACACTTCGTGGAACAGTGAGACTGAATGTCCAGAAATGTGAACTTAACATATAGTAAGTCTGAGATCAGTGTATCTTGGGGTAGTCACTTTTATCTGAGGTATGGTAATTTCAGAGCTAGTATATATATAACTAGCAGAGGTGTGGGAATTCTGTCCCCTATTCTAGGGGCAAAGGAGGCTTGCTCCCCTGTAACAGACACCTGTAAAAGAGAACAGCAATTCTCATAATTTTCTGTTCTCCTGGATTTTCATGGCTGTTTTGTAATTTCATGACTCACAGTTTGGAGTTTGAGAACTACAAAATGGAGCTGAATTTCCATTCTTTTGTTAATATTTTATAAACTGTGTCCAATAAAACATGCATTTATCATGGCTGACAGATATGATATTGCTCTTTGTACCACATATGTATTTAGTTGTGTTGCTTGTATGAATATTTATAAAACTAGTCATGATTACCATATTTAAAATAAAAATCAAGCAGCTTGCAAAAGTTTATGTTACAACATGCATTCATGCTAGTAAAATGGACCATGTACAATTTTAAAAACAGTAAGTAGTACCTGTACAGTTACTTATGGAAATGTACATACATTTCATATTTATGTTAATATTTCAGAAAGAGAATACTTTATAAAAATGAGAGAATATCATTTGAAAAGATGTATCATGATACATTAATGTGTGAATTAATCTTTGTTCATAGCATTTACAAATTTGGAACTATTGTATATCATTATACAGTTACTTGAGAAAAAAAGCATAATTTCTATATGTTTGAAAGTTTTCATCCTTAGGATGAGATGTTAATCCGCAAACACAAATAGATGGGACTGATTTCAGGCCACCTAATGAAAAGAGTAAATATACTTTATTTATGCAAAACATTATTTACAAATTTATATATTTACAAATTTACACTAATTTTACAGCCACAGTGGTACAGCGGTAGCTTTGTTGCCTCACAGCAAGAGGTTATCCTTTTTGATTCTCGGCTGGAGTACCCTCTGTGTGGAGTCTGCATGTCTTCCCCGCGGTTGAGTGGCCTCCGAAAGACATGCGTGAATGGGCGTGCCTTCGCTGAAGGTTGGGCGTTGGGCTGGCAACTCGGCACCATAAAAATCGACTGCCAATCATTAGCGGACCTGAGTTCCGCTGTGGCGACCCCTAACTGGGAAAAGCCGAAAAGACAAACAAATTTACACTCATTTATTCTTTCATTACAAATAATCTATACAACATATAACAGCTTTTTATCTTTTTTACATAGTTTTTTCTTTTCCTGTAATAACCATAGTTAATCATATCTATAGCTATCTTATCCACCTCTTTTATATCTTCAAAGAACTTTTCTTTATAAAAGGTTTCCCCTAATTTCACTACCCTTTTAAATTTCAAAATAAAAAATAAAAAAAATCTGTGGTTTCTTCTTCCCCACAAAATGTACATATTCTTTCACTTTTCCTTTTATATGGCATATTCCTTGTACTGGTAATATATTTATTACTAGTTTGAATACAATCTTGACATTCTACCCTCTTGTTGCACCCTTTATTTCTTCCTTTTATAGCCTTTTTCCTTCTGTTAGGCTTTCCTATGGGTTAACAGGGTAATATTGTATCATTATATTTTTGTACCACACTTTTCTCTCTTTTTCTGTCTTATCAGTCTTTATCTTCCACATTATTTTTTTCTTAATAGTTTTCCATTTTTTCCATTATATCCCCAAATGTTTAAGATTTATATTTAAACATCTTTACTAGCCTTTCATCCTCCTCATGTATCCACTTTAACACTTTATACACCTAGTCCTCCTTCATCGTTATTCATGTGCAAGACTTCTCTTTTTACTGGATTCAATCAGGAACCCCATATAAAGGAAAAATAATTGCAGTAACTCTTTTCCATATATTCTTGGAATCATAAACACATGTGACAAATATACTATCTTTCCATTAATATTAAATATATTAAAGAAACTTTTTCTTAAATGATAGCATATGTTTTCCATAAAAAGTAAATTTCTTTTAATTCTTCAATCATTTTTCCCATTGAACCCTGCTTAAATTTGTATTCCCAAATTTTATCCCTAACACTGATACCTCATTCATTATAAAATATACACCTTCTATCTTTACCATATCATCCAATCCTTTGCTTTTATTTAATGTTATACCTATTTCTTGTAAACATTCATCTAAATAGAATACTACTCTCATCCAAATTTTATTTTTTTAGAAATCATAATAATATCATCCATATATGTCAAAAGAATTGGAATCCCTTGATTCTTCATCACATGTCCTGCTTCTTTCATTTTCCTGTTCATCTCACTCACTGTCACATTTAGAGCAAATAATATACAGTTCATTGGACATCCTTGTCTTATACAGTTTCTCGTTTCTATTTGTTTTCTCATCCAACCATTTACTAAGGCTCTTATTTTATTTTTGGAATTTGCTGACATACAAACATGCCTAATTTTATTGTTTATATTATATTTCTTCATTACTTCCCATAAAGTATCATATTGTATCAAATGCCTTATTAACATCTCCCATCATATGTTTCACATCTTCTCCTCTATAATGTCATCCAAAAGTTCTCTTACAATCATTAATAATTCCTGACACCCTTCCACTTTATACTGTATAAACTTTTTTCCATAATTTTTCCCATTTTTACTTTCAATTCTTTTCTACATTATTTTAATAGAAATCTTATAAGCTGTTTTATTCAATACTATTGATCTCCAGTTTTTATTTTTGCTTTGATTAGACCACATTCCCTCAATTTTTTTTTGGTTGTAGGAATTAGTGTCATTAATGGAAATACCCCCGCTTTTTTCTGCCTTCATCACTCTCCTGCTTTTGTCAATGGTAAGTCTATTTTATTGCTGCCAGTTCATTTCAGACAATTTATAAAACATTCTCTTTCAGCTCTTTGTAAGAATTCTGCAAATTTCCTCCTCACATTTATTCTTGTACACCTATATAATTGGGTGGAGAGGTGGGCAAAATGTATTAGACTTCTTCCATTTAAATTCATGGCTGTTGTTTTTATTCCCCATTCCTTGGTCTTCATCCTATCTGATATGTCCATATTTCATTCTTTTATGAAAAAAGATTTTCAAGTTCATCTTCCAGCAGAAAAGTTTAAGATAACTAATGCTGTAAACTAAGTAGTACCTGCTATGGAGTATAAATGTCAGCCCCTTTTCAAGCACTTATGTTTTACTTTTAGTCAGTAGAATCTTGGAGTGGTTCCAAATTTTGATTTTTCATGTTTTATTGGGGAACTGGACTGACTTCCCTGGAGTCTCTATCAAGGGGAGTATGCTATTCTCCTGATGGAATCAGTTACACCCCTTTCCTGAAGTTGCCAGGTTTCTTTGCCTCTTTTGGACATTATGATTTTCTATGTGAGAATAAAACATTTTTCTCTTTCTTCCATTTGAATTTTAGTATTCCACTACACAACTTTTTATAAGTAACACCTTCATTTAACCATTCATTCAAGACCTTTAAAAACACTCTCTCTGTCATTCCATTACATTTCTATACATTTCATATTGACCTTTCCTGCAGCTGAGTCTGTTTTCACCTGTCCAAGTTCTTTATCCAACTCATATAAAAAAATCTATTTTTAAATTCTGTATTCACTTCCTCTGAAAATGTTAACACCTCATATTCTATTATATTCTTTCTTTTTTACCTTTTAAAATGTCTTCTATATATTACAATATTTATAATTTGTTCCTGTGTTCTTTTTATCTCTCCTTTTATATTTGTTATTTCTCTTATTACTCTGCTGTCTTCCTTTACTGTTCTAGTTAAATATGTTGACACAACTTCTCTTTTTCCTTGTAAAAATGCTTTTGTTTAAGAAATAATTCCCTGATTTTTTTTTGTATATATTTTTTCTTTGCCATAATAGTCTATTTGATTCCTCTCTAAATCTTCTAATGCATCTTTATATAATTTTTTATACTTTTCTTTCTGCACCTTTCTTACATTATTCTGCCATCATGAAAAGCATCTTTACATTTCTTTTTAAAAGAGATACACCATTCAGACCAGTTTTTATAAAATAACCTCATAGTAATGTGATCTCTTCTTCTCTCCACTCTCTTCCTTCTCCTTTCCTTCTCCCCTTTTCCTTCTCTTTTTCTTGTTATTATTTTTCCCATTTCCTTTTCTCCCTTTTCTTATTAGCCAAAGTACCAGTTACTTCTCCAATAACTCCCTACTTTAACTCAATTTCCTAATCTCCCCCAAATGCAAAATATGGTTTCTTTCTCTCAGTCTTTTGCTCATATTTAAAATGCTTAATATCTTTACCATTAGTTATCACTATTGATTGTACTTTACTAGGTGTTCAATATCCATAATTGTTGTTTAATATTCACTGTATGATTTTCTGATTTGACTTTATCTAGTGTTTCTATTCCACTATTTGTTACTGCACTTCATGTGATAATATTATGTAGTTTATTAATTGAACTATGCATGTTGGAGTTTTTCTCCCCGGGCCTGTGCTGAAAACGGGATTCATGCCTAGTCAGACTTTTGTGTTAAATAAATGCCAAACAAGCAAACTGTAATATTATTTATTTCCATTTTTGTTCCATGTTTTCTCATTTATCCTTCTTATTCCTTTTCATATTCTAATATATTCCTTATTATCTTCCTTTACTTCTATCCACATTGCCAAATTATCTCAAAATCCTGTTATAACCATCTCTCCCTCTGCTATCTCAAAATCCTGTTATAACTATCTCTCCCTCTGCTATACTTAGTCCTTCTGGTATTACAAAATAATCAATTTCAGAGTTACGGTTACCCCCTTCTGCATGTCCAGAAATTTCTCTTCCAAATAATTAGTTTACCACATATCATAACTTCTAACATTTTCTTACGTTTTCTTTTTTCAATTTCTCCTTAAGTCATAATTTAAATTTCATGTTAATATATTTCTATTAACCACTACATAATTTACAATTCATTGGAATAAATTCTCCCTTTCTTTACAAGTAACATAAGCATATAGAGCTTTAATTCTATATACTTTTTCTTTCCATCTTAAATCCACAATAGTTAATTTTCCCATTCTTACTAATATTATATCAAATATTTCTACTGTTACTCTGAAAATGTAGCTATTGCAGAACATTGATAATTTCCCAAATTCTACATTATATTCCCCATAATGCTTTTGCTTTAATTTTTCTCCATTTGTTAAAAATCTTACATCTTCCAACACAATTACATCTGCATCACATTTATTATACCACTCCAAAACCCAGATCCTTCTTATTATATTCTTAATACTTTTCACATGTATGGAAATAACTCTAAAAATATTACTTTTCTTTTTTTAATTGACAAGAGATTATGTTCTCTCCTTACCAAAATATTTTCTTACATCATTTCTCTTACAATACTTTTTGCATATCTCCCATTTCCTTTTTTTGTCTTTCATACTTATGTCATTAAACTTTCTTTTCCTTTTGCTCTTTTTCTGATATAAGTTTTTCCTTTTACTATTTTCCAATTTATGTCCTCTTCATTACTTATTTCAGAATCTTCTTCTGTCATGTCTTCTTTATCTTTTTCAGTTTTTTTCTTTTTCTATGTTTTCTTTTATCTCTACTTCCAACACATTTTCTCTGTAACATGATGACCCATTTTTCCACATACATAACATTTCTTTTGTTAACAGTTATTTATCAGATACCCTTCTTTTCCACAAAAAAAGACACATTTTGGGTTGCCCCCAATATTTTAACATGTCTTTGTTTCCTTCAATATTTATCATACCAGGAATGTGTCTAATTGTTTCACTTTCCATCTTAAATACATCATTACATTCCCTTCCACCAGTCCATAAATCCCTATTATCATAAACTTGAAACTTTTCATTACATATTTTTCTTAAATGCCCTTTTAAAGTCTCTCTTTCCATTCCTGTCCAAAATTGTATATGTACTTTCTTTTTTGTCTCCCTGTTAAATGCTGTTAAATGCTTTAGCTACATATGAGTTCCAAGGATTTTCATTTATTTTATTTTTATATTTGCATAGAAAACCACCCATGCCATAAGCAGTCCCAAATATAGTGTCACAAAATCTCTTTATTTATTAAAATAAACATTCTTACCTCTTACCTCTTGGACTTTTACACCCAGTGGAAATATTATGTTGTCTCAAACATCATATCTATTCATTTCTTTATCTTCTTCTTTACTTTGAATTCTCACCATGTACTTCCTTTTCACATTCTCATCTTCTTTTCTTTTCTTGTCCCAAACCCTTTTTTCACAGCCTCTGCAAATGTTTCCTTTCCGTGTCCTGTATCTCCCTTTAGGATGGACTCTGACTCTTATTATTATTTTTTTTTGTATTTTCTCCATTATATCCCACACAGAAAACATCTCCTCTATTCTCTGGCTCACTCTGCACAAACATTTCTCTTAATAAATCATCACACAACCCTCCCTACTGGAAGGTTGTAACAACAAAAGTATCGCTTACAGGCTCCTATCGCTCTGATTCTGAAAAAAAATTAAGCTGAAAAACAGCTTCTAAATCTTTCAATTCATCAAAAACTTTACAAGGATTACTGCCATTCACTTCTACTCCTTCCACCATCTACTCCTCCTCACACACTGTCCTCCTAGCCAACACTGCACTAGGCATGGGACATGAGCATTCACTCTCCAACTCCACAGTAATCAGGAGAAGATGTTCTTCAATGCCCTGGACAGCTTTCCTGTAGATATAGAAATACCACCTAAAAAGAGGCCATTAGCCTAATGGGACTAACCATGTCAACAGAGGATAAATATATTTAAGTTATGAAACAAAGTACAAAAAAGCATGGTATTAGCTGAAATGTTGTGTCAGCACAGTTTCAGAAAAAAAAAACTAATCGCATTGTTTTAGCAGTTCATAAAGTATTCAGAATACATATTTTTTCATTAATTTTGAGTTTCAGCTTAGGTAACAAGTGCTGCATGACAGCTGAAAGGACACATCATGAGGAACTAAACTGCCACTGAAATGCAGGCATTTGCACGTCATGAAGTGTTTTGGTTATTTCCTGATAAGAGCACCTTTCTAAGGTTATGAGTGCATTTTATTTCTGGGTATGCCCTTATGATGACTTAATGCCCTCAATGGAATGTATTACAACACTTATAAAACATGTATTAAAACAATTAGCATAAAAAATATCTTCCTGTCTTAAAAAAGAAAAGAAAAATAAGTTAACTATATTGCAACAAGATAAGTTCCCTCTGTGTGTAATTGCTTTCACATTCAGTCTTAGACACTCACATATGTTCACCTCCATTTCAGAGCGGTATTATAGCTGTTTCTCAGGTTCACCATGACTTAATGAAAGGTTATAACCATATTTCTGATGCAACTACATGTACAACTACTGAAAGTTTTCTACAAGCTGTATGGTATTGCTTACAACCATGATGTTTGCTTGATATATAGGTGTTTTTCCACAAAACTACAAATTAAGGGCAGTCTAGGCTGCAGTGCCAGGAAAGATATAGCCTGGTATGGATGGTATATCATATGCAGCTTCCCAACTAGTGGCTGGATGTAAACTGGATGAGGATGCAACATGTTCCTCAGGGCTGTAACTTGAAGATTCATAGAGGACCCTTTACAGACCCTAAGGAGTTAAGAATTCTTTTCAGTGATTCCTACTATCATGTTTGAATAGTACCATGATTCACACTAGATTTGTACCCTGCTTTATATAATAAATCTTGTGAAAATAGAAGAAGAGCAGAATACCATCAGAACTTTAACTTCTGGGATAGTTACAGGAACAGAGGATGCTGTGAATGCAGCTAAACAGTTAGGTTGGATCTGCACATGCATATTGTACTATGGTTAATGGGTAAGAATCACAAGAACCATCCAGACAGTCAACAAATAAATACAAATAAAAACAAGATTCTGAACTTTGACTTTCAGAGGTGTATACAAATGTTACTGAGGCCAACAAAGACACTAATCACTCAGTTTTAATTGCCTATGCCATAACTGTTCCTCAGCACAGTGTTTTGGTCAGAATAATTTTATTTGCTTTGGCTACAGGAGAGGGAGGGAGGAAGACAGAGACAGAGAGAGAGAGAAAGAGAGTGAGAGACAGCTCCATAAAGTATTATGACCCAGAGGCTCCATAAAGTATCATGATCCAGAGGTTAAGTAAAGTATTATGACCTGACCTTGACTTGTTAATCACGTAATGAAAAACATTGTGCACTAAACAGCAATGAAATAAATTATCAGCCAAATGGATCAGTCAGATGTTCCTGAACAAATGTCAATAAGAAACTATGCAGTGTTCTTGAGGAAGTGTCAGTGGTGAGTGCTCCTTTTACAAGACATTGCAATGTCAGAATAATATAAACAGAAATGCTGCATCACAAGTAAAGCGGTTCCTCATTTTTGTCCTTGGTCCTTCCACAATGAAATAATACAGAAGATACTGCTGCTTAACTCATTTATGTGGAGGCTAATATTGGCATAATTTGAAATTATTTGTATGTGTGTGTGTGTGTATAGAGTTTAGCATCATTCAGTAACTATAAAACACAAAAATTCCACCAGCAGACAAACCACACTAGTAGCCAGGAACCAAAACTGAGTGCAAAGGAAAAAAGCACAAGTGTGTAAACACAGCAGTCCCAGTTCAAAATATCCAAAGGTAAAGTAGGCAGCAAACAGCAGGCAGCAACTAAAATAAATCCAAGTTTAATGCATATACAAATTGGTAAGTGCTTTTGCTATGGAAACATAGCTTCTTCAGACCCTAATAAAACATCATCCATCACTGAACATTGTGTAACAATGTACTAATATACAGAGCAATCAGAAGCTAAAACTAATAAAACAATTAAATAGTTAAAACTGAACTCATTGAGGAAGTGAACTCAGCAAAAGGAGGCAATCATTGTTTTCCTTCTCCTTCTGACTTTTAAAACAGGTTTTAAGGGTGCAAATTCATTTAAGCCTAACCCCATATGAGAATGTAGTTTGGCTATCCATCTTGCTTCACATCTCTCTGCTTCATTTTCAGTATTGCCTAACCTAACATTATCATATATAACATCTAACACAATAAAAGAAATCCTATGTTCATTACCTTTCATCTGAACATGTTTAGCTAAGGCATTGACAGCATTACATTTATTTATACTATATATATATATATATATATATATATATATACACACACACACACACACACACACACACACACACACATATATATATATATATATATATATATATATATATATATATACACACATATATATGGTTCCTAATGCGGTCACGAAACTGATGGTTAGTTTTGCCAACATAAAATGAGCTGCATTGCTCACAGTTAGCTAAATAAACAACGTTCATGTCACAGTTAGCCATAACATTTATAGAATATTTCTTCCCTGTCTGTGGATGAACAAACTCATTACCCTCTCTCACATACTGACAGAAATTACAAGTGCCAGATTTTTTGGTACCTTCTCTCCATTGTCCACAGCCCAACTTATCTGGATAATACAACAACCTCTTTAAATTTGCCCTGTTCCTGTAATAAAACTGAGGAGATGTGCCAACCAAAGATTCAATAGATGAATCAGAAGTTAAATGTGACAATTCTTTTTAATTGCATCAGTGACCTTATTTATATTGTTGGAAAAAGTCATAGAGACTCTAACTTGTCTATATTGATCCCGGGTGAGGGTCATAAAATAAGGTCTCCCAGCACCCTTCCTAAGCTGGTGGGAACTGCACATACCTTTAGCTATCTCAGTCCCCTTATATCCCCTATCCTCAAAATCTTCCTTCAGGGTCATAATAAAGTATTCAAAGTCCTGGTCTCTAACATGTAGCCTAGAGGCCCTTAACATTTGTCCTTTCACCATATTCTCAAACACAAGGTTAGGATGCATACTACTATGATGGACAAAACTTGGTTTGTAACAACCCTTCCTTTAAAGGCTTGGGATAAGACTATTGCTACCAGGCTCCGTCTTCACCATAACATCCAAAAAGGATATCTCAGTATAGGACTTAGTAGCAGTGAACCACAGAAAGTCTGTAGTGGAATGAAGATAGCAAATAAACTGATCTAATTCTACCATGGTGCCAGTCCAAACCATAAAAGGTCATCCACAAACCATCTGTAAAATTTTATTTGTTTACTCCACCATCTCAAACTCACTAGAAACCTGCATTCCCATATGGCCATGACTTTATTGGCATAGCTATTGGCACAAGGTGTGCCCATAGCTATGCCAAACCTCTGATAGTAATATCTATTGTCAAATGTGAAAATGTTATTCTTCAAAACCATCTCAAGGAGATGTGCAACAAGATCAATCTGTCTAGCATCCAAATCACTTCTCATTTCAATAAAATCCTCGACCATTAAAATACCTTGCTGATTATGAACAATGATACAACATCAAGTGTTTCCAAAAGGTAACTAGATGGAAACACATCATCCTTGAAAAACTCATACAAATCAAAAAGAAATTGCTGTACATCTTTTAACACAAAAACATGTGTCCAACATCGGTCTCAACTTTTTCTCTAACTAAATGGACATGGGTTCAGTAAGCCATCCCCCCCAGCAACTATAAGTCTAAACAGAGGATGGCTCATGTTCTTTGAATCTGGGGTAGACCCTGAAATAACAGAACAAGAGGTAAATCAACTTTTAGATACCTGTACAAATCATCAGAAATAGCTCCTTCTAGCTTGGCATTATAAAGCAAGCCATGAACACTGCTAATAAAACAATATAATTCAACCTTAGAAATGCATTTATAAGTTTCACTATCAGACAACATAGCATTAAAATTATTATAATAAAATTCACGGTTCATGACAACCACCATGCCCCCCTTGTCAGCAGATTTTATCACAATACTTCATTCATTCATTCATTCATTCATGAGGGAGTGTAAAACACACCACTCCTCTGGTGACAAAATAACAAACCTGCGACCAGCTTTACCTTTCTGTAACACATTATAGATAACAGATTCACACATTCTCAAAAACACTTCTAACATAGAATTATTGACAGGAACAAATGTGCTAGGTTTACAAAATAAAGCAACATCCTTATTAAAAATTTTGTGTAAACAGTTTTAAATCAAAAATAACATCCGCCACATTGCAACATTACGATGGGATAAAAGATAAACTTTTACTCAAAATGGACACTTCTGCCTCAGAAATTGTCTTTGTAGTGATATTATGTATCGGTGTTCATCTGTCATGAGCCACATTCTCTTTAAAGTGTTGTTCTCCTTTTCTTCATGGCTCTTCTTCCACTTTCCCCTCCCTCGACTGCATGAACATGAGCAGTTGCCCAACCCATGTGTTTTGATAGGCTGTGGCTGAGTCGGAAAACCCTGTCCCACAGAAACAACAGAAGTTTTCTTTCTAACTACCTGTTGCTCAACAGTAGTGGTCATAGCTCAAGTCATCCCTTGTTGGTTAATACTCACCTGATTACCAGTCTCATTGGGGGGAGTGGTGTAAACAGAATTATCACTAAATGTAGTTAAATTAGGAGGGTTACTTGGTGCTGTTTTAGTTAAGGCCATATCATCATGGCCTTCAAATGCACCAGAGGGTACTGCTGTGTTCAGTTTCTCACTTGTCACAGTTCTTGGCCAGGAAAAAAAAAAACATGATCAGCATGAAAAACACTTAAATCATGGGTAAGCTTCTTCTTCTTATGGGGTTAGGCTTAAATCAATTTGTACCCCTGAAACCAAAACAATATACTTGTTTTCCCGCCTTTCTAAGCTAGTATAGTCTAGTTTTCAGGTTAGTGCTGAATTCAGGGCTGTGTTGTAAGTTTCTGTGTTTGCCCATACCTTACTTGGATAGAAGGAAGTTTTTCTGTTCACTGTGAGAGAGGGAGCTTTGAGCAGCCTATCTGTCCCTGAAGGAGTGGTTTCAGCCCAGAAATTAGTAGTTTATTGGCCATTTTGGGCTAATTTCTCTCTCTTTTATTTCTCTGCTATAAAACCCGCATAGACCTATGAAACCAGCACTGACAAAAAACACACATAAATACATGAAAACACTCAGAGGCTCTAAATAAAAATCTTCAAAAGCAATAGAGACCTCCAAAGCAGACATCCAAGCAACCTCCACTCACCAACACAAACCATGAAACACATACTTCACAAAACCAGTGTGTCATGCAATCACAGCCCTTAAGGCAAAATAACATACCCAACACACTAGTAATAGGTGACTCTATAGTCAGGCACACTGATGTTCCACTCACTAGGCTGAACAAGGAGAAGGTTACTGTTAGCTGCCTGACGGGTGCCAGGATCCACACAAGCACTCAGGCCACTCCAGAACAAGTACAAATATGACTTTGTCATTGTCCATGTTGGTGTGAATGACCTGAGCCATACCTCCCTGGACTACATGAAAAGAGACATGGAGAAGCTCTCTGATCACATAGCCCAGGCCAGTATGACCCTGACCCTGAGTAGCATCCTGCCCTCACCAAGAATGATACCACGGTATAGAGAAAAAAAATATCAATTTCAGCAATTGGCTAAGCTTCTGGTGTCATTCAAAGGGGATCCAGTGTCTGTCAGCCTGGGATGACATGCTTGACAAGCCACGCTGCTTCACTAGAGATGGCTTGCACCTGTTACTCTTAGGCTTTTGAATACTGGCCAAGGCTCTTGCCACCCCCATAGTGCCTTTTTTAGGCAAGGCTCAAAAGACAAACCCACCACCGTAAATAGCACTAGTAACAAAAAACTGAGGGTAATGCTACTCAATGCCAGAAGTCTAAACCTCAAAATGCACGCACTTGAGGCACTCCTCAGTATGGAGAAAATCGATATATGTGCAGTAACAGAAACCTGGTTTAAGGCTCCAGAGAGCACCCCAGCACTACCAGGCTACAACTCATACCATACATTTTGGCCACAAAACCCGGACCAAAATACAAAAGGCGGGGGAGTATCCATATTTATCAAGGATACCCACACCTCCAGGTTAGTGGCACAGCACGACGCTTCAGAGATCATCCATGTGCAACTAACAATGGGCAAAACTGCTATTCAAATTATAGCTTGCTACAGATCACCCACCATGTCCCAGGACCCCCACTCCGCATTCCTGGAAACACTGGGAAACATAAAGGTCCTACCAAACACCCTGATATTGGGTGATTTCAATTATGCAAACATTAACTAGGAGAACTACTCAAATACAAACTCCCTTGCCCAACATTTCCTAGAATTTATAAACTCAAATACCCTGGATCAACTGGTCAACACCCCCACCAGAGGTGACAACATATTGGACCTGGTCATCACCAACATGGGCGACCGGTGTTCCACAACAGATGTCAACCCCTCGTTGGTTAGATCTGACCATAAACTAATCACTCTGGATATCCACATTCTGTCACTACCCCTGGTCAAAGAAACCACCATGAAAAACTTTTCAAAAGCAAACTTCACGTTACTTAAGACCGAGGTGGGACGTTTCAAAGCCCCCATGCTAAAGGATAATGCTGTCCAAGCTGCAAAATCCTTTACTAATGCACTCTACGGGCACCTACAAGAATGCATGGATCATGCTATCCCAAACAAAACCAAGATTCACTCCTCAAAGAAAAGGAAACCAGTCTGGTAGACCCCTGCCATAAACAAGCTATACAATAGAAGGAGGAAACTAGTACAGAAAAGAGTAAAATCCCAAGAAGGGAAGACATCTCTGATCAGTATCAGCAAGAAACTACGTTCCATCATAAAATCATCCAAGGCTAGTTTCAAAAGAAAAATTGCCATGGACTCCAAAGATAACCACAAGGCATACTTTAGCTATGTCAGGAATCTAAGTGGCAATTCTCAGATCTGCTCGGTGTTAGTGCAGAATGTCACAAAATACACTGAACCGACTGATATAGCCAACATCCTGGCAGACAGGTTCAATGCAAACTTCAGCTCCCCTCACCCCCAAAAGGGCCCATAACTATGCCAGAAGAATGTAGTGCCCCTGAAATCACAGGCACTCAGGTTAAAACAGCTCTCTCCAAAGCCAAAAACACAGCATCTATAAGACCAGATGGTGTCCCAGGCTGCATCCTACACAAGCTCAAAGATGAACTAACACCTCACCTAAACATACTGTTTAAACTCAGCCTCTCCACAGGCTATGTGTCCACAGAGTGGCGCACAGCAACGGTTATTCTGCTCCACAAAGGTGGAGCCTCAACGGACCCCGGGAACTATTGCCCTATAAGCCTGACTAGCTTGGTCTGCAAAGCTATGGAGCGGTATCATCATGGATCTCATTAACAGAAACATTGGGAACCTCCAAACACTGGACTTTACCCAGTTTGGCTTTGTTAAGGGCAGGTCATGCCTCCTAAACCTGGTGGACTTCTTTGAGACAGTTACCAAGACTACAGACTAGAGAAAGGTGGTCCACACAGCCTACCTAGACCTCGCAAAGGCCTTCAACACCATTCTCCACTCAGGTATTGAAGACAAGCTCACCAGTCTGAACATAAACCCCTATGTCATGAGATGGGTTGGCAACTGGCTCATGGACAGAACCCACATGGTAAGAGTTGCAGGAGCTAGGTCTGATTCTAAAGTGGCATTCCCCAGGGCTCAGTCCTAGGACCTCTCCTGTCTGGCATATACTTCTCAGAGGTACAGGCAAGCACAGGAGGATTATGGCTAACCAAGTTCACAGACGACTGCAAACTAGGGGCTATAATTGACTCTCCGGCTGACACAGACATCCTCCAAAAGGGTCTCACTGAGACAGATACCTGGTGTCAAAACCATGGCCTCAAGCTAAATGTCAAAAAGTGTATAGTCATCCCCTTTGGAAAAAACAAAGTACCCACAAACTATCACATAGGTGGTAGCCCCCTAAATATGGAAGACGTAATAAGGGACCTGGGGACCCAAGTAGATAGTAACCTCTCCTTTGATAATCACATTGCCAAGATGGTCAGAAAATTCTTTTATGTGGCCCACCTAATCACAAAAGGGTTTGCATCCAGATTGAAAGAGGTCATTGGGCCCCTCTACGCATCACTCATCAGACCCATCATAGAGTACAATGCCCCATTTGGGATGTACCTTACAAGACACCTGCAACAACTGGAAAGACCACAGAAGTACCTCACCAAGAGGATCACTAGCCTCAAGCAGATGCCCTATGCAGCTTGACTGAAGAAACTCCAGCTGTACTCGGTTGCATACTGCCTACTCAGAGGTGATCTCTGCCTGACATACAAGGCCATGTCCAACCCAGAATTGATGGACATGCTCCACCTAAAGAAAACCATATCCTCTCGAGCTGCATGCTCCAGGGATCTAAACCTCACCATAACAATAAATAGGACGTGCTGGAGGGATATATTCCTGTCCCAGAGACTTCCCATACTCTGGAACAAGATTCCAATCTACATTAGGCAGTGCTCTTCACTAACCCTCTTCAAGAGAAACCTTGTCGAGTGAATGGGAAACAGAAAGTTTACCCCAGGGATCACTTCAATGGGTCTGCTGAACAGAGGCACAGGGAACTAATCTAAGGGGGCGGCGAAAGCCAACACATTCCAGCTAGGATTATAAATGCCTTCGGGCAGATAGCCTAGTACATACCTATGAACCTATGAACTTAAAAGCAAAAGGAGAAGGAAAAATTTATGTTTATATGGGCTAGGTTTGTAAAGGCTCCAGGACCATTAGCCTAGTGCACACCTATGAACCTATGACCCTATGAACCTCCTTTTGCTGAGCTCACTTCTTCAGTGAGTTCAGCTTTAACTATTTAATTATGCATTAAACTTGGATTTATTTTTAGCTGCTGCCTGCTGTTTGCTGCCTACTTTACCTTTGGATATTTTGAACTGGAACTGCTGTGTTTCCACATTTGTGCTATCATTCAGTAACTGCTAACACAAGTGAGCTTTTGTAGAGAACTAAATGTATTAGATGCGCAATGATGTTGTTTGTCCTGTGGGAGAAATTCATGCTGGATGTTTTATTTGGGCACAGATAAGGAATAGGCAGAGAGAGACCATAGGTAACAGTGGCGGATCCAGGAATTTGCAAAAGGGAGGGCGCAGTTAGGTTAGTTGATTACTGGGTGAAAGCGGGAAAGCAGGACACTAGGTTTGGTGGTTGTGAAAAGATTACCTTAAGAAGCTTTGACATCACATGTGGAAAGACATCAATTTACATTCAGTTGCACATGATTTTGCTGTGGATATGGCAGTAGAAATAAATAATTCCTGTGCAGCACACAGTACATGTACAGATAGTACAAGTATTTTCAATGCATGCCTAGATACCAAGTCACATCATTCTCCTTCAATGTCATACTGGGTATATGCACTGTTATAAACTTGGAAAGAAACTCTCAGAAGGTGAAAATAACTACAGTAAAATGTTTGTTATTGTTATGCGACATACAATATATACCACAGGCACAGATGTTTGGATGAATTTCTGATTTTAAGCATAGTTATCTTTTATTAGTGTTTTCATAACAAAAGTGCATAAATTAGTAAAACCTTTATTTAATAGATGTGCCAAATAAGTAAACTCAAAAAACTTTCCTAAGCAGGCAATAATGTTTTTGGATTGTTTACTGTTATCAGTAATACTACTGTTCAATTCTTAATTAAGTGGATTAGTAAGTAACATTCTTCTTGGGTGCCTTTCTGAAAATAAATCAATTACTGAAGAATAGTCTATCGGGATGTCTCTATGCATGAATAGCAGTACTAAACTGTTAAGGCGCTCTTGTCCCATAGTACTCAGAGTTCAAACTTTATCAGTTTTAAGGCTGAATTAGCCCTCTCTACTCCAGCAGTTGTGACTGGAGTGAGCAACAGGGTATTTAACATGAATTAAATGTTTGGGAACATGTTGACGTTTGTTAGTGAATATGTCTGCTTCAAGTCATTTGGCACTGCAGAACTGGCAGATAAAGCTTCCCATGCCCTTTTCCACAGTCTGAGCTCTTGGTGGAATGCTGTCGGTGAAGGCAAGTCAAAAGAAGTTTTAAGTGAATTTTCTCTTTCTGGTGTTAATTTGTTCAAGTTTAATGGGATAAGTGTGAATTCTTGTATAGCTGTTGCTGCCATTGTAGTGAATCGGCTGGACAGTTCATGAATAAAGTGATCCAGAAAGGGAATAAAAATTGCTCTTCTCCAGTACACTTCTGAAGTCTGTCCATTAACATTGTTCCTCATAGTTTGTTTGTTACACAAACGTGGAAGGGGTAAATCAGCCTTACTACAGAAGCTCTCCATTTCTGACATATCTCTGAAGATATTCCTAAACTCATGTTCAATGTTTGCACGAATAGCCCGTAGCTCATCAAGCACACAGCTGACTTGCTCATATGCATAAAGAATGTCTTGTGATGATCCTTGCAGAAGTTTGCTAAGGGGCTTAGTAAAGCCAAACAAGAACCTTGTTGACTGGAAAGAAACAATAAAGCATGACTTTGTAATTGAACTGTAAAGTCCACTGGCATCTGTCAAAGTTTTTCCATCCCATTGTGGCCCTCTGTTATTCATAATATTGTCTATACAGTGAAGAAGTGCTTCATAGATATGACGTCATCAAAGGCTGTATGTCTCTCCACCCATCTGGTCTCACAAAGCAAGAGGCTGTTGTTTAATATCCTTTATTATCTGCTGTTGAATATATTCTTTAATACACTCTAGCAATTCATTCTGCACTGTTTTTGAAATATATGTTGCATTATTTTGATATGTCTGCAAGTCGGTTTGTAAGTCTTTGTCACCAGCGTCAATTCGGAAATCAATTAGAGATCTGAAGTTCCTTTGTTGGTAGTACAGTCAGATGTGCAGTCTTCTCTATGTCCATGAAGCGCTATCACCTGCCTTCCACAGTACTCCAGACACTTTATAATGGAGGTTAGTAGAGCTCTGTTTTTGGCCACCTACAGCTGTGAAGCATTTGAAATTGCGAAGTCCACTCTTTGACTTTGTCACTTGTGATTCTGAAAGCATGTAATTTTGCCTCAGATTTCTTGTGGTACTCTAATTCAGAGTGTCGTTGAATATCAGCTTTGGCATGTTTCCAATTACAGTAAGGCTGCCCAATGAAGAACTTTGCCCATTGTATCTGTGCTGGTGTTGGAAATAACATGCAGGCTAAACAATACAGCCCATCCTGTTTCATCGAATATGCCAGAAAATTAAACTAGTCTAGTCACGAGAGTTGACATTGGCGAAGGGAACTTCCTGATTTTCTTCTTTTGTCTGTGAAAGCTTTGAGTGGAAAATGAAAACTGTCACGTGGCTTACGATGATTTATGACAATGACTTTCTCCTCATCTGTAGTATTAGTACACGTGATGTACTCACTAATATCCGTCAGTGAACAGATAGCATCACTGATTTCATCTGAATACTTCTTAGTGAAGTAACTGACTACACTTATGGTACTTCTCTCACTTTTTAGGTTATCTCTTGAGCTGCTGACTTCAGTGATTGTACTACCATGACTGACTTCTTTGATGGCACTAGATTCATAGGTTCATAGATTAGTACTAAGCTAACTGCACTTGCAAGCCATTTTAAGCCTAGCCAATCATCCCTTGTGAGACTCAAACCCTGCACCTTGTGTTTGTAAGGCAAACACCTTAACCATTAGGCCACCCTCCCAACCCTTTAACTGTAGTTTCTGTCTCATCAAGCACACATGACTCTCTCACTGCTGGTTTAACAAAATAAAAACAAGTATCAATAGGTGATAACTTCCCTAACAGTATAAGAAAAAAAAATCACAGGAAAACACAATCTACACTCTGGATGCCTGCAAACCTACAAAGAAATGCAAAGTACACAAGGACTACCAAGATGCTTCATCTCACCTATGAGCTTCTTCCTTGATATATAAACAAATCAAACTTTTAAAGTACAGTACCTTTCAGTTCATTTTCCATTCATTGCTAGATTTCCTTTCCAAACTGAATCAGTAAAAGTTATGAACACCCTAATTCACAAAATCCTAGACAAATACTTTATCACAGGAAATAAAGTGTCATACATATCTGAACTAATATAATCATCCAGAGAATAGGACATTATCCTGTACTTTGCTCTCACCCACAATGACTTACCCTGAGAGACTAAACCTTCCCTGTGTTTTACTGCCTTTATGAAAAATTTGAAAAGAGACTGTTAATCTAGTTCTCGCTTGGCTCCTGAAGACATGGCAGCACCTTTTCCTGACATACTGCAGCTTATTTCAATACAAGAACTAACTGCTTCTGTATCTAACGTACAAAATAAAACAATGTCAAGTACTAAGTAACTGCTTCTGTATCTAATGCACAAAATAAAACAATGTCAAGTACTACTGACTTAGGTAATGGCCACAACAGCACGTGTTAATTAGGCTTAAGATAGAACAGATGTAAATGAATGCATGACCTGTTCTCTGCTTTGCCATGTTGCAATTATTTTACAAAACTGTTTCTGTCTGTAGATGGTTTGGAAACAAAGTTAGGGAGGCAAGATTGCATTGGTTTGCACATGTGCTGAGGAGGGATGCTGTGTATATTGGGAGAAGGCTGGAGCTGCCAGGTAAGAGGAAAAGAGGAACACCTAAGATAAGGTTCATGGTTGCGGTGAGAGAGGACATGCACGTAGTTGATGTGGCACAGCAAGATGCAGAGGACAGAAATAAATGGACACAGATGATCTGCTGTGGCGTAATATATATATATATATATATATATATATATATATATATATATAGATATATATATAGATATATATATATATGTATATATATATATATGCATACACACACACACACACACACACATACATATATATATATATATATATATATATATATATACACACACACACACACACACACACACACACACACACACACACACACACACACACACATACACACTCACCCCGGGATTCATGAAGCTCGGCGCAAGGACGGCGTTAGCCTTGCGCCAACCATGCAGTGTAGAGATGGCGCAGCAGCACTATATGCATATTAATGAAGGCATGCTGCCGCAACGTCCACATGCACAGGAAACGTGCACGAGTGCAAGGGGTGTGTCTAAGCGCTGCATGGAGACGTGAACATGTCGGCTGCAGACACGCAACCTAAAATGCTGACTAGTACAGCCTGCCTCTAATAGTAATCATAGGTTCATAGGTTCATACTAGGCTATCTGCCCTAGGGCATTTATAAGCCTAGCCAGAATGTGTTTGGCTTTTGCCACCCATTTTAAATTAATTTGGCAATGCCCTTTTTCGAGGTTAGTATACTGTGCCTCTGTCTAACAGTGACACAGAAGTGATACCCGGGGTAAACCTACGATCTCCCATCCACTCATCAAGATTCCTCTTGAAGAGAGTCAAAGAGGGGCTCTGCCTAACCTGGACTGGGATTTTATTCCAGAGTGAAGGGAGCCTCTGGGTTATGAATCTGTCCCTCCAGCATGTCCTATTTATTTCAGTGCTGAGGTTCAAGTCTCTCGAGCGCGTAGCTTGATGGGATTTGGATTTTCTGAGGTGCAGCATGTCCATTAATTCCGGGTTGGACATGGCTTTATACGTCAGGCACAGATCGCCTCTGAGCAGGCAGTATGCCACTGAGTAGAGCTGGAGTTTCTTTAACCGGGCAGCATATGGCATCTGTTTGAGCCCTTTGATCCTCTTGGTGAGGTACTTTTGGGGTCTTTCCAGTTGCTGCAGGTGTCTGGTAAGGTACATCCAAAAAGGGGCATTGTACTCAATTATGGGCCCGATGAGGGATGAGTAAAGAGGCACGATGACCTCCCCTGATCTAGATGTGAATCCCTTCATGATTAGGTGGGCTATATAAAATGTTTTTCTAACCACTTTGGCCATGTGGTTGTCAAATGAGAGATTGCTATCAACTTGGGTCCCCAGGTCCCTAATTACTTCTTCTGTACTTAATGGATTACCACCTATGTGGTAATTTGTGGGCACTTTGTTTTTGCCAAAGGGGATGACTATACACTTTTTGGCATTTAGCTTGAGGCCATGGCTCTGGCACCAGTTGTCTGTTTCTATGAGGCCCTTTTGGAGGATGCTTGTGTCGGCTGGAGAGTCGATTATGGCACCCAGTTTGCAGTCATCTGCGAACTTGGCCAGCCACAGTCCTTCCGTGTTGGCCTGTACCTCCGAGAAATATATACCGAACAAGAGAGGTCCCAGGACTGAGCCTTGTGGGACGCCACTTGTAACTGGTTGGAGTCTGACATGGCTCCAGCAATTCTAACCATGTGGGTTCTGTCCTTGAGCCAGTTTGCTAGTGACATAGGGGTTTATATTTAAGCTGGTGAGCTTATCTATAATGCCCGAGTGGGGTATTGTATCAAAGGCTTTTGCGAGGTCCAGGTAGGCTATGTGGACCACCTTCCCCTCGTCAATGGCCTTGGTGACTGTTTCAAAGAAATTGACCAGGTTTAAGAGGCAGGATCTGCCCTTAACAAAGCCGAACTGGGTAGGATCCAGTGTCTGTAGGTCCCCAATATCTTAATTTATGAGGTCCATGATGATCCTTTCCATAGCTTTGCAGACCAAGCTAGTCAGGCTTATGGGGCAATAGTTTCCAGGATCCGTTGAGGCACCACCTTTGTGGAGAGGGACCACTGTTGCTGTACGCCACTCTTTGGGTACATATCCTGTAGTAAGGCTGAGATTGAACAGTAGTTTTATGTTTGGGTTTAGCTCTTCTTGGCGTTCATGTAGGACGCAGCCCGGGACACCGTCTGGTTCCATTGATGCTGTGTTTTTTGCTTTGGAGAGGGCAGCTCTTACCTGAGCATCTGAGATGTCAGGGGGGCAGCACTCTGCTGGGATAGATATTTGCCCTTTTGGTGGTGGTGGTGGTGGGGGGGGGGTTTGCGCTGAACCTGTCAGCTAGGATGTTGGCAATGTCTGTTGGTTCGGTGTATTTTTTGTCATTTTGGACTAATTCTGAGCATATCTGGGAATTGCCACCCAGGTTCCTAACATAACTAAAGAAAGCCTTGTGATTATCCTTAGTGCCCTGTGCAATTTTTCTCTCGAAGCTGGCCTTAGACGATTTTATGAGTGCCCGTAGTTTTTTGCTAATACTGATCAGAGATGTCTTCCCTTTTTGGGATTTTGCTCTATCATGTAGTAGCTTCCTCCTCCTATTGTATAGTTTGTTTATGGCTGGGGTCCACCAGACAGGATGCCTGCCTTTGGAGGATTGGATCTTGGTTTTATTTGGGATTGCATGATCCATGCATTCCTGAAGGTGTTCATAGAATGCGTTTATAAAGGATTCTGTGGTCTGGGCCGTATGTTCCACAGGCCCGGGGGCTTTGAAGGATTCCACCTCGGTTTTGAGGAGTGTGAAATTTGCTTTAGAGAAGTTTTTCACTATGGTTTTCTGGGCAGGGCGTGGGGTCGGGATGTGAATATCCAGTGAGATTAGTTTATGGTCTGATCTTACCAGTGAGGGATACACTTCTGGTCTGGAGCAT
Organism: Protopterus annectens; assembly: GCF_019279795.1. Taxonomy (NCBI): domain Eukaryota; kingdom Metazoa; phylum Chordata; order Ceratodontiformes; family Protopteridae; genus Protopterus; species Protopterus annectens. The sequence continues at coordinate 1,582,372,003 of NC_056733.1, read as the reverse complement.
AGAGTCCCTATGTTGGTGATGATCAGGTCCAGTATGTTTTCCCCTCTTGTGGGAGTGGTAACAAGTTGTTCCATAGCATGTATATATATATATATATATGTATATATATATATATATATATATATATATATATATATATATATATATATATGAGTTTATAAATTCTAGGAACTTTGGGCTAGGGTGTTGGAGCTAGAATAATGCTCCCAGTCTATGTTTGGGTAGTTGAATTCGCCCAATATAATGGTGTTTGGAGAGACCTTTATATTCTCCAGTGTTCTCAGGAAGGCCGAGTGGGGTTCCTGGGTTTGGGAGGGTGGTCTGTAGCAGGCTATAAACTGGAAGGCAGTTTTTACCCACTGTTAATTTCACATGGATAGTCCCTGATGCTTCATGCTGTGCCACCAACCTGGAGGTGTGGGGTATCTTTGACGAATATTGATACTCCCACTCCTTTTGTGGTTTGGTCCAAGTTTTGGGGCCGAAAAGCATGGTATGAGGTATAACCTGGTAGTGCTGGGGTGCTCTCGGAAGCCTTGAACCAGGTTTCTGTTACTGCACAGATATCTACGTTCTCCATGCTAAGGAGAGTTTCGAGTGCATGCAACTTGAGGTTTAGACTTCTGGCGTTGAGTAGCATTACTCTTAGTTTCTTATCCCTTGTGATACCTATGGAGGTGGGTTTGTCTTTTAAGCCTTGCCTAAAAAAGGCACTATGGGGGTAGCAAGAGCCTTTGCCAATATCCAAAAGCCCAGGGGTGACAGGTGCAAGCCGTCCCTAGCAAAGCATCATGGCTTGACGAGCATGTCATCCCAGGCTGACAGGCATTGGATCCCCTTTGAATGACACCAATACTTAAGCCAATTGTTGAAATTGATCATCTTGTCTTCATATTGTGGCATTATTCTTGGTGAGGGTAAGATGGTACTCAAGGTCAGGGTCATACTGGCCTGGGCTACATGCTCGGAGAGCTCCTCTATGTCTCTTTTCATGTAGTCCAGGGAGGTACATCTCAGGTCATTCACACCAGCATGAACAATGACTGAGTTATATTTGTACTTGCCTTGGAGTGACCTGAGTGCTTGTGTTATGTGGCGGATCCTAGTGCCCGACAGGCAGCTCACCGTGACCTTCTCCTTGTTCAGCCTGGTGAGCGGGACATCAGTGTGCCTGACGATAGAGTCAACTATTACAAGTGTATCAGGTGTGTTGTTTAGCCTTAATGGCTGTGACTGTTCGGCGCACTGGCTTTGTGAGCTATGTGTTGCACGTGTTTTGTTTTGGGGTAGCGGTTGCTTGGGTGTCTGCTTTGGAGGTCTCTGCTGCTTAGGCAGATTTTTATTTAGAGCCTCCGAGTATGTTTTTGTGTGTTTATGTGTTTGGTTTGCTGTCGTGGTAGGTCTATGTGAGACTGGAATTGTAGTGAGTTTGGTTTCCTTCTCCTCCTGACTGGTTACGCCAGTACTGAGTTGAGAGAGCTTAGCCTCCAGTTTGGCTATATGGTTGCATCTCTCACGTGTTGGAATTTGTTGGGAGGAGAGGGTTGTCTGTGTACGAGGCAGTTGTAACATTGCCTCAAGATTCCCAGATTCACCAGCTGGACCGGAGAGGAGATTGACAACTGACCTTTGGACATGCTAGAATAGTATTGGGAATTCCATTATAATTGAAAAAAGGGCCAATGGGGAACAAGGTACTCAAGGGGAGTTTGTGAGGGTGTAGTGCTTTTAATTTATTAGTGCTGACTTATATAATTGCTTTAGTGAGCAAGTGCCAGGTAACTTAAATGCAATGTGTTACAGGTAACTTAAATGCAAAAACGACAAACAGTAACTTTCTTTCAAGTGAAACAAGGAAATAAGTACAGTAAGCAATGCAGATATCACTAGGGATCCACAGAAGCGCTGAAAAGCCGCGTTTTAGGTGGAATTAGCGTTTCAGGGAAATAACAAGCAAACAAACAACAAGCATACAAACAAAGCTAGATTCAGCAGGCCTGGATCTAGTCTATGCTACAGCAAACAAGGTGTACCAATTTCAGTAAGAAGCAGTTCAAATATGCAGGCACTATAATCACTCCTGTCCATGTCCGTGGATACTGAAATGTATGCAAAGCATACAAGACAGTTCCGTGAACACCAAAATAAAAAGTAAACACAAAGGCACGTAGCTGAATATTGAGCCCCCGTCCCTCGAACAAATGACATTTAAAACCCCGTGCCCGTATTTCCTTGTAGTATTGATTTTTATACGAAATGGAACCAAAATGTAGCGTGTTTGCATGCCGCTGCCTTTTGCTAAGCCTAGCCCAGTGGTTAGGGTTACCACCTGTCCGACTTTGTGAGGGACAGTCCCTCTCTGGGCAGTTGTGTCCTTACCAAAAATATTAAAAATGGCAAATATCCTGTGATTGTAGGACATAATTATGTCCCATATTTTATGTAGTAGTTCCATAAAATAGTTATTTCTGTATCTAAAATACCTAAATGTTACAAGAAACAAAATAAGCAACTAAACTGCTACAAGAATAAGCTATCATTTTGGCATAAAAGTAAATTTCTATCCTTTGTACTGACTTTGGGTATGTGTCAGCCTGTAAAATCTGATGTGTGTCCCAAAAATGTCCCACTTTGGCCATTTGAAAAGGTGACAACCCTACCAATGGTCAAAGCATTCACTCAATATCTGCCCATTCGTGGTTCAAGTCATCCTTGTCTGGACGGCCCAAAGATGAATGGGTATTACCCGGGTCTACCTACCATGTCATGAAAGAAAAGTATTTGCATGTACCTATGTGCGTGAAGTACAGCATGTTGAAGATCAAATATGCTAGGGTTGTCCTCACAACCATATTGGTACCAGAGATATGTAGAGTACGCAATGTGTTCTGTTGTCTGTGCCATGGGCCATCAACCAGAGAAGGGATGGATGGTGTGTGTGGAATATGGGGGGGGGTGACGGGTAATGTAATAATTCGCCAAGGGGAGACTGGGTCGGATGTACAATAGGTGAACTGGAGGTGTTCGAGGGAGCAGTGGATGAATCAGAAAGGAAACCAAAGAACATACATTCACATCCACAATACACCCTGACAGGCCATACTGCAGAACACAATCCCACAAACATATGAACATTAAAATGTGAGATACACATGTACAGAAACGTTACCGGCTCACACCCACATAATGGTCTGGCCTGAACTGAGCCATCCAACCCCAACACACCTGGATACATAATTGAATACCCATCATCCCCTCCACAGCACACCCCCTTGCTGAACATCCACCAAAACTACCCATACTCTGGCTGCTAGCTTGGCGCAGTCATATCTGCACATAGTGCCCCCTACCCATATCTAGTAGGCAGTCTCACTCTAGGCAGTCTCAGGCTTGCAAACTAGGTATCCCTTGCATGTATAACCCTTCCTCATTTTCGTAAACCCAAAAGAATTGGAGTAATTGGTGTCCACAATTTTTGGACATCCCTCATAGGATAAGTGTCTGTTCTAAAGATTAGACTTGGTGGCACAACACTATGTCCAGCCCTGTAGACATCCGGACACAAGTTGCATTAGCAGTAGTTGTCCACAACCCTGGTTAGCCTCCAGCCGGTCCTGCAGAACCTATGACCCAGGAATAAACACCTGACCATGATGCACATCTCCCCATGTGCATTATCAGGAATATATACCTGTCACATGTTCCCATGAAGCTTCCCCATAGCCATCTTCCAAATAGTACATGTCCACAAATTGTATACCCCATCCAGGTTCCTCGTCGTAATGATGCACACAACCCCTGTATAAAAACAGTACAGGTACCTCCCGTATGCGGTTGTTCATATACATGGCCATGTATAACTCCAGATATGTAGTCAGATATCTGTAAATGTACATACTTATATTCGCATAGCTACACATCACATATACATGCATATAAGTAGTTGTCAAGTATGTGTCCAATTCATAAATATGTATATTTGCAAATGTATACATATGCCTCTCAGAAACATATG